>NW_015173683.1:124159-182404 GCF_001447785.1 Gekko japonicus | reverse complement strand
GCTGGGCTATGGATCATCTGTGGAGCCAAACAAGGGAGACCCTCTCCTGTCCTAGTCCTGCTCCTTTCCTTCTTACCAGTGCCAAATCTGAAGATCCCCAAAGGAAAACTATGGGCCTCACTTGCAATCACAATTATGCACGCCTATAAGAGCATACATATATGTGCACAGACACATACACACACATTGTAACATACACCCCATCTCACTGCTTGAGGAAGGAATGCAGTATGACTGGTGATTCTTTCAAGCCCTGAAAGTGTCCATAATAGGACATTGCCCCCCCTCCCCCAAAATCCTTGTGATATTTGAATACTGTGTGCAGTTCTGGTCACACAGTGTCCATAATAGGACATTGCCTCCCCTCCCCCAAAATCCTTGTGATATTACTGGGGCTTCTGATGCAGTCTCCTGTTTCCTAGAATGATAAAAGGGTTGGAACACTTTCCCTATGAGGAAAGGTTAAAGCGCTTAGGGCTCTTTAGCTTGGAGAAAAGATGACTGAGGGGTGACTGAGGGGTGATTGAGGGGTGATTGAGGTTTACAAGATTATGCATGGGAAAGAACAGGTAAAGAAAGAGGTATTTTTCTCCCTTTCTCACAATACAAGAACTCGTGGGCACTCCATGAAATTGCTGAGCGGTAGGGTTAGAACAGATAAAAGGAAGTACTTCTTCACTCAAAGAGTGATTCACACATGGAATTCACTGCCACAGGAGGTGGTGGCGGCTACAAGCATGGACGGCTTCAAAAGGGAATTAGATAGGCATATGGAGCAGAGGTCCATCAGTAGCTATTAGCCACAAGGTATAGATAGGGGCTCTGGGGCAAGTGATGCTCTGTCTTCTTGGTGCTTGGGGGGGCCAACAGTGGGAGGGCTTCTAATGTCCTGGCCCCACTGGTGGACCTCCTGGTTGTTGTTCAGTCGCACAGTCGAGTCTGACTCTTCGCGACCCCATGGACCAGCTCCTGCCAGGCCATCCTGTCTTCTGCTGAGATTTGACTTTGTAATAAAGTAGATTTGAACTTATTTGCCTCATCCCTCAGTTTTCAGTTGCGTTATTTTTGGGTTATAAAACCGCACACCTTTAACTATTGAAATAGTGGAATGGTAAAACGTGTCTTGTTGTATCATATGACACAACTACATTATTCTTTTAAAAAGTGATCCATATTCACATCCATCCAAGACTTACATTGCTGCCTTGATCAATTAATGTTTAAACCTAATTCAAGTACTGCTAAAGCTAAGGAAAAGGATCAAGGAGCTAATTTCCATTGCCATTTATCCCAGGTTAACAGAATAGTGTTAATTGTCAAAGACTTATGTAAATAAAACTTCTCCTTCAGTTTTCTTCAGAAAAAAATCAGGTCTCTTAAAGGAATGGAAACACATGCTTTCTCAATCAATATTACAGGATCTAATTGTATTTTAAACCAATCTGCTAAACACAATTTTTTGTTGCATGATAATAACATGCTTTATAGGGAATTGCTAGACCCCCTAATTTCCATTTCTGCTGTTCTTATTTTCAGTTAATTCTTGACTTAAGTCCAGGGTAAAAGCTGACAACCCAGAGAAGATGGTGATGCTTTGGTGGCATTTAAGATTATTACAGTGTGGGCGAGGGTGTAGTGTGTGGTCAAGTATAGCAGCTGTACCCTTGTTGAGAGCATATAAGGCTATGGGCATAATCAGGCAAGTTTGCTATTTTAAAAACATGGTGCACAGCTTCAGGGAACTGTGATGTAGGTGTTATCCTACCCTGAGTTTTACCTGAAAGTAATAATGTGAAGCAACAAGAGGTTGCACTTCATGTAACCTGATGCAAAAGGCAACCGAACACCAGTACTTTTCATTGATGCATAGAAGAGAACTCCAAAGAGGGAGTATAATGGATATGCAACACCCAAAACCAATATAACTACCATGAAATTTAACTAAGAATAAACTACTTAATTTTTAAAAATTATTTATGCAAAAATATGATATATAAATTCAATTACTATCATTTATCATTATCTGTGTGGTCCTTAATAAATCCTAAGTTGTACTATCCTTATAAGCATTACTGAACATACAAATTATACGAAGTGCAACAAATTATACAAAATACATTACTCAGCATCAATAATATTCAAAATGCAAAGTGCCATAATGCTCAGGAAAAAGGACGCTGGATTTCATTGTTGCAAGTAAGAAGCTTGTCTGTGAAAGTTCATACAGCAGGATCTATGCTGCTGTAAAGATAAGGTCCTGAGATTTCCCCCAGGAGATCCAGCTGTCGTAAACTAATTTTTTGCACATGGCTTCTAATAGGACAGGATCCCTGTTCTTTGTTACATCTGGCCAACTCTTGGCCACAAATAATTTCAGCTGCTTGTTTAAAAAAACAAGTGTATGTAGAACTCTTTGAAATGTAATTGTGAATTATCATCAGTAGAGGACATCACTTGAGCGTGTGAGATATGCTCCCCCCCTCATAGATTCATAGAGGTAGAAGGTGCCAGATTTATTTACTATGTTAATTAATTCCATAATAGTTTCCTCTGCATAGTAGCTGCTCCTCATAAACCAGTCCATAGAACACCGAGACCTGGGAGTTTACCACAAGCAGCAAGCAGGTATAGAAAAAGGACAACACCAGATTTCTTATGCAAGTGGGCCAAGCGGTATGAGAAGGCCAAGCGCAAACAGAAAACAGACCTCTTTGCTTTCCCACATTAATGAATTCAAGCCTTGGACGTGACTTAGCTCCATGAACACAGTGTGTTCTGTCTTAAACACTTATAGTGGAACTGAAAAGGAGATGTGATGTGCGCATCTAGAAACCCTTAAGGTCACCTGCCAGGGACTTACAACAGGCTCCAAGCTCTCTTCTTGTCTCTCTCATGTACCACCTCTTTGCACATGCTCAGTTCTTTGTTGCATCTGGCCAACTCTTGGCCACAAATAATTTCAGCTGCTTGTTTAAAAAAACAAGTGTATGTAGAACTCTTTGAAATGTAATTGTGAATTATCATCAGTAGAGGACATCACTTGAGCATGTGAGATATACTTCCCCCCCTCATAGATTCATAGAGGTAGAAGGTGCCAGATTTATTTACTATGTTAATTAATTCCATAATAGTTTCCTCTGCATAGCAGCTGCTCCTCATAAATCAGTCCATAGAACACCGAGACCTGGGAGTTTACCACAAGCAGCAAGCAGGTACAGAAAAAGGACAACACCAGATTTCTTATGCAAGTGGGCCAAGCAGTATGAGAAGGCCAAGCACAAACAGAAAACAGACCTCTTTGCTTTCCCACATTAATGAATTCAAGCCTTGGACATGACTTTGCTCCATGAACACAGTGTGTTCTGTCTTATGGGACTGAAAAGGAGATGTGATGTGCGCATCTAGAAACCCTTAAGGTCACCTGCCAGGGACTTACAACAGGCTCCAAGCTCTCTTCTTGTCTCTCTCATGTACCACCTCTTTGCACATGCTCAGTTTTCCCTTGCCCTTTATTGCAAACATTAATATATCCTGAAAGTATGCATTAGTCCAAAGCACACCCCCAGGTAAAAAAGGTAAAGGCAAAGGTTCCCTTGCTCGAAAGCCAGTCGAATCCGACTCTAGGGTTGTGATGCTCATCTCCGTTTCAAAGCCGCAGCGCTGTCCGAAGACGTTTCCGTGGTCATGTGGCCGGCATGACTAAACACCAAGGCGCACGGAACACTGTTACCTTCCCACCGAAGTGGTACCTATTGGCTACATTCCCACTACCTTGGTCCCCAGGTGTACTGTTTAATAAATTAAATAAAATCTGAGCCCACTTTCCTTTTTGTGAGTGTCTCTGCCTAGCACTCCAAAATGCTCAAAGAAGATTTGTTCAAGTGGACACATGTGTATGTATGCGCTCTCTCTCTCTCTCTCTCTCTCTCTCTCTCTCTCTCTCTCTCTCTCTCTCTCTCTCTCTCATGTACACATAGGGAAACCTCTTCCCTGCAGGCTCCATAGGGTCGCCGAGTTCCTCTTTGGGTGGAGGTCCTCAGGCTCCTGGCTGGCCCTTGCAGCTGGGAATGGGGGGAGATGGGGGGCAATCGCCAGTATCCTGACGCAATGACCAGAAGTGATCACACAACCAGAAGTGATGTCATCAAGTTGCCGGCAACACTCATTCAGTCAAATCTCTAATGCTGGAGCATCGCCAGCAACATGGTGATATCACTTCTGGTTGTGCCAGAAGTGATGTCTTCACATCACCCCCCTCCCCTGACAGGTACCTTCTACTGGCAGCCCTACAGTTCTACCTCCAGCCAGTTCTTCCCAAAGCCACCAGCTGTACGTTTCAGAAAGTAGGGGAAGCAGCCAGCCAAATACTGGGACCTATCCTTCCCACAATTACTGTTTTCATGGTTTCCTGCTGTGGTCAATGGGAACTCAATTTTTCATAGCCCCAATATTAGATAAAGTACATTTTAAATTGTGCATACAGTCATAATCGTACAAGATTAGCACAATATTAGTATTAGGCCTCAATTATGAGTCCCCCCCCCATTGTATCAAAATTTAGTCAAGTAATATGAAGGACAGGGGAAGGGTTTGGTAAGAGAAGAAGAGGGAAAGCTGGTCAAGTTGTTGGTAGAGTGTGCCTTTTCCATTGCTATTTATTCACCAATAATGACAGCAATGAGGACATCATGACCAGCTTTTGACATGAAGCAGTTAGAAAGTGCAGACTTGTGTTCCTTTTTTGTGTTGCTTGCTAAAACAAAGAAAATGGGAACTAGCTTGTTATGACAGAACCTTCATTGCAAGCTCATCCTTCCTCATGGCTGTTTTGTAACTGGGAAAATAATGAGATCTCAAAAACCTGTACTTGCTGGTTCTCTGGGAGGGCTCAGAAATTCTCAGACCAGGCTGAGGAAACTTTTGGCACACTTACGCATTTCCTGTGATCAAACATTTCCTTTTACACTTTGTGCTGAGTCCTGCTTCTCACTTTTAAAAAAATATGCTTTTTTTTTTTTTCTTTGTCTTCTTTTTTGAAAAGTAGGCTTTGTGGAGGTACTCAATCAGCCAGCAACTGCATACAACACAGGGAAAGCAGTGATCCTTATGCTGACGATAGCTAGCCCAAGTGGCTAGTAGTGAGGATCACCAGTTGAGATAGGATGATTCAGTTTGGCAGGAAGATCAACTAACTGTTTTGGCTGGACAATATCCTTCTCAAGCACATACCTGCAGAATAGTAGCACCGCTTTCCTGCCTCCTGCTGCTCAGGAACATGAAATCACAGCCAGACAACAACGGACCACAAATAAGAGTCAGATCTCGGTCAACATGCAAGATGGTTCTGTTTAGAAGATGTCGTTGATTTGGGGTCACTCAATGAATGAATGAATGAATTAATTAATTAATTAATGATTATCAGATATGTCAGCTGAATTATTTTTTATTTCAATATTAACCAGTTGGATCCTGATTTGTTAAGACAAGGACTCCACCCTAACAGAAATTCTCACTCAGCGTATAACTAGGTCCAGTCCTATATACTGTGACTGACATCCATATTTTTCACTGAGAGTCATTTCTAGATTCCTTCCCCATAATTATTCATATTTGAATATCTGATTTGCTTGCATTTGTTTTCATCAGCATTTCATACATTTTAGCCAGCAATTAAGAGACTACATTCACCCCATATTATTAACATTACACCAAACTTATTTTATTTTTAAATCTGCACAGCCATAAAATTAATGATCCTACCGGACCGTAAAGTCACTAACAGAGGAATCCAATGCATCATTACTCCAGTCCAAGACCAGTGAAGTAGCTCTTTCAGTTACTTCACAGTTTTTCTGAGTTCTTGGCCTGAATTTGCCTTTGCACCTTGGAGCCAGTGAAAGATTGCTTTTCTTCTACATCATTGCTGAGTTTACAATGCTTTTCCACTTAATAATAAAAAAAAAACACCCAAAATTGATATAGCGACTTATTGCATTTCTGTGCAGCCCTCTGTCATTCCCCTTCCAACTCTGTGCCTATTTGGCACCTTCACTCTCCAGTCTGCTCCAGCCCACCCTAGTAAACAGAAAGTTCTGCTTACCCCTGGGAGAGGGAGGGGGGGACCAGAAGCAGTGTCTGCACCATTCTTCTGAAAGGAGATGCTGCATTCTGGAGTGAAAGGCTCCCTTGGCTTAGTGGATCTGACAAATGCATCTCTCCCCCACCCTCTCTGCCCACACGCACCCCTCCACTCCCCTTTTCTTCTTTGCTGCAGACAGATCCTTCCCCTTCTTTATTTTGTGATTTGTAGTGTTGATGGTAGCGATTCCCCCACCTGCTGCCGGGTCCCACCACTGGGATGACACACTGCTTTCTTCTGGCTACCAAAGTTAAGAAGGGGGAGATGTAAAAACCAGAGCTATACAAACCCCTTTGCAAACACAAATGATGGCTTTAATTATTGAAGGATGAGCTCAGACAGGACCTTGAAAATTTAGGGAAACAATGTAACAGGGAAGGGGCAGAGAATGTGCATATAGACATCACCAAAGCAGGGAAAGGAAGAAGGACCACATGCAGTCCATCACTGCAATCCATCATGGACAAGGGAATAGGGCAAGATGGGGTGGTTACCCAGGGAAGAGCAGTCACCCCCTGTCTTGGAAAGGGTTGGAGAGGAATACAAACATATGTGACAGGAAGAAGGGGATTCCAAACTGAGTTTTCCAGATCCTAATCTGACACTTCGACCACTACACAAGCTTAGCTTCCATTGTAAAAAAGCGTAGGGGCGGGGTCTGGACATTCCAATTCCTTTCATTTGTGACCCTAGAACTCCCATAATCACCCTGAAGTTGGTGGCCAGTTTTGAGATTCCAAGTTGTATTTTCTGATGAGTTACGCTTGCCACAAATGGACAGACAGATGGACATGAAGATCTGTTTATTATTATAGGTGTGTGGTAACAGCTACCCAAGTGCTTTTTTTTGTTTGTTATGATATTTGGTTTGGATAAGGGTCATATTGGAAGGGCTATATGGAATCTTTGTCCAGGGGCCCATGGTGGCTCTTGGCAGCCCTGGACAGGGCAGAATGAAGGAAAAGACAGCCCCGGAAACCACCCTGCACCTGAGCAACCCTGCCCCCACTCTTTTCAAAAGAGATAGGAGAAGAGAATGAGCCTGCTCATCCAGCCCCACATGATGAAGCTTGGCTAGGTACGTCCAGGGCTCTAGTCGGGGGGGAGCTCTCAGGTACGGAGCTCCGGAAGAGAACCTCTAGGGGGCGGGGCGGTCACGTGGTGAAGCCCCGCCCCCTTCTTTACCCCGCCCTCTGCTTCGATAGCAACCCTGCCCACACTCCTTCCAAACGAGATAGGAGAAGAGAATGAGCCTGCTCATCCAGCCCCACATGATGAAGCTTGGCTAGATACGTCATTCACTGCTCTGGGTGAGCAAGGCCTCACCAGGTGAGCTAAGGTTGAGTCAAGCCCATCCTTTGCTATGCTGGGCAAGCAAGGCCAGGCTGGGCCAGGTACATCCCTCACCAGGTGAGATGAAGCAGGGCAGAACCCTTTCTGCACCACACTGGGGGACTGAACCCAGGTTGGGTACATTCATCACTGAGTGGGGTGAGACCATGCACGTCGCTCTCTGTGCTGGGCAAGTTAGCCCAGGTGGAGCTTAGCCCTCACTGCGCCAGATGAGCAAGCAACCCAAGCTGGGCACCTCCCTTACAGGGCAGGGTGGGGCTGGGCAAGGCGTATAGCCAGCAGCCGCAGCCTGTAGCAGTGCGCGTCAACTGGGAGGTGGAGCCATTGGGCCGGCCGACGTGGCAAGGCATAGGGTTGCCAACTCTGGGTTAGGAAATTCCTGGAGATTTGGGAGGTGGAGCCATTGGGAGGGCAGGGATTGGGGAGGGGAGAGGAGAGGCCACAGCAGGGTATAATGCCATAGAATCCACCCTCCAAAGCAGCCATTTTCTCCAGGGAAACTGATGTCTGTCACCTGGAGATCAGTTGTAATCCCAAGAGATCTCCAGGCCCCAAATGCATGTTGACTACCCTAGTCAGCCACCTCTTTCTCTGTTTCTTTATTTTCTTAGCTTTCTTCTTAATTTTCTTCTTCTTCTACAGAATGGGATATCCACTTAGACCTTGTAACTGATTATGATGGTCTTGGGACTTAATAGACACACCTGGAAGACCTGTGACTGGCTTGCCCAAAGTCTCTGAACTGTCTCAAAATTGATTTGGATCAGGTTGAGATACAGGGAATGGTCAAAATTATTCGGGGGTAAGAAAAGGAATTGTATGCATGCTTGTTTGCATACTTGCCGTTAGTCTCCTTTCGAAGCAGCCTGACTGGACAAAGAAATTGGATTTGGATCCCACAAGCCTTTCTGCCAGAACAAGATGGAGCACAGGGCAGTCTTGACTGATTCCCCTCTTCACTGCAGTCCTGCCCCACCTGACTTTTTAAATGGGATAGTGTGTCCTTATGGGCTCCACACTCTCTTTTTGGGTTATCTTGCACCAGTGGAAAAGCTGGTAAGATCCAACCCAATTGGCCTAGTTAATATGATGGAAGAAATGAATTCCGTTGCAAAAAAATAATCCTACTCGTCACCCTAAATTAAAAGAAATGTTGGACATCCAGTATTGCCATAACTATTGTCTACTGTGTGAAATCTACAATAAAACTACCTAGAAAACATAATTACTACCAAAGAGGGCTGCTCCAATTTTCATTTTGAGGAATGTTTGTGAAGAAGCCGTAGCTTGGTCTGAGGTTGTCAGGCTACAACCCAAGAACTGGAGCTGCTTTGTGGTGTCTTGTGTTTGCTTGTCAGAGAAAAACCATGGTGTGCTCATCTGCCTGGATCGGAAACTTTTGACAAAAGTTATACAGCCCACACTTTCTTCCTGACAAGAAGCTCGTTTTCACACATTAACTGCTGAAGGTGTGAAAATGGTCATTCTGAGCCCTCTGAGATTTTTTTTAAAAAATCAATGTGGTGAAAGAGGCAGCAGAAGAAGACTTATGGCAGGAGAGCAGTAGAAGCTGTAACCCACCTCCGTTGGATCACTTGAAGAGGAACTGACAGCCTTCCCAATACAGGAAGCATTAGAGGAAAAAATAAGACTGGTGGGAAAATCCTTATGATCTGAGACAGCATCGGCTAAGGAGTCTCTCCTTTCCCTTTTTGCAGTCTCTGTTAAACAGCCAGAGCAAATAAAGGGCTGACTGGAAAATGGTGCTGATGTTTAGGATGGGCATAGAGAGTGGCATAAAGAGAGAAAGAGTTTCTCACTGATGTTTGGAATGGCTGTTACGAATGTGCATACAGTAGCTAATGTATATATTCTTCAGTATAGTGGATATATTCTAATTGCAATTTCTGATTGAAAATGCTCAGGTTTTTATTCTAGTGACTCACTGTGTGGTTTTGATTCTCCAAATTAAAGAGTGGCTCAGTTCTTGACAGGGCATTCTTAACTAAGGCTCCAATCACACCACCGAGGAAATGAGGGCGGGAAGCGAGGCTGTTTGCCCCGGGGTGAACTGATGGTCGCTTGCCCGATCAGACTTCCGCCCGCCTGCCCCACAGTTCCAGATACTACTAACCTTTCCCCAGTGGCTTTTTGCAACGCTCCTGCGGGACGCTTGACAGATGTGTCTGTCTGATCACATCCCTTTAATCCGCGGGGAATCGTATGTCTGCCGCAGCTTCAGGTACGTATGATGGCAGCCTAATACTGTCAATGTACCTGCCAAACAGAATAATCCAGATGAACATTTTCTGTGTCACTTTCTGCCAAGCATTGCACTTCCAGAGTGATTCCCTGCTTCTCCATTTTATCCTCACACCAATTCTGTGAGTGAGGTAAGGTAGGTGTGTGTGTGTGTTTGTGTGTGTGTGTGTGTGAGAGAGAGAGAGAGAGAGAGAGAGAATTCCAAGGTCACTGAATGAGATTCTGGATGGAAGGTGAATTTGAACCCAGCTGTAGTCCAACATTCTGTCAACTGCACTGCATTAGCCTCCACTTGGGGAAAGGGAGTGCATATCATCATTGAGTACTGTTTTGCATCAGGAGCCCAAACATATCATGTGACACATACACCTGGCAACATCATTAGCTATGAGCACCACTTGTTACTTTAGAAAGGACTAATTGGTTAAATAGGGAAATGGGGTTTTTTGAGAGATATTGCAAGAGCAGGTAAATTATCAAAGAATGTGATGGAAAAGAAACCAAGAGTGCTTGCCCCACTAATTGTGGAAATGTAGAGCAAAAATGAACTCAGATATAAAACAAACTCAGCTTGTATCAGTTCTTAAATTCTGTGATCACACTGAGAGTCTCCAACCTAAAACATGGCCCTCATTTTTCATTTTTTTAAAAACTATGTATGTCCATCTTTCTGATTTCTCTCTAGGTCAAGAAGATATTGTGAAAGAATAGGCACCTGTACCTTTCAAGAATTGCACAGGGGATAAAATTTTGGTAGATGCAGATTGTCATGTAAGAACTGGGGGAACAGGAAAAGGAAAAAAAATCAGAGATGCTAAAAAAATTTCTTATGTAAAGGTACAAGAAGCCTGTTCTTATTTGTGTCCTCCGTTTCTGTCTCATGTTTAAAAAATAACTTTTTGAACAAAAAGAAAAGAAAATGGTGCTGATGCCACTGCTGTGACCCAATTTAAGTTTAGTGGTGACCTGCCAGGTGGTCTAATGCCTGAGTGGTACTGTTGCCTTGTTTGAAATGCAAGGTGGGAGGAGCTTATGATCTGATTACTCCACACAGCAATGCCACCTCTTGTTGGGAGCTGATGCTTTCCCCAGGGAGTAGCCATGTTTTATAATTATCCCAGATGGTCTCCACATTTCAGTCATCATAGCAGCATGAGACACAACCACAAAGAAGGAGCACATACACTGCTGTACCCAAAGTAGCATCTTCCATACATTAAACCATAACCATTTATTTATTTATTTTAAAAGCTCCAATCCCTCTCTCTGTAAAACAAACTATATACCCATATCTATCTTACTGGGTCATCATCCCAATCCTAATGTGCCACAGAAAGAGATGGACATGGTCCTCTGTTATATTATAGACCTAGTCGAGTGAAACTAAGATGGACCAACAAGGGAAGACTACCTGCACCTTTTCCCCTTTCAGGGTTACTAGCCATTATGAGAGGGGTTCCTAATATATATCAGATTCTATGAAAGAAAGTCTATGCACTAGCCCTTCACAACAGACCAAATCCGGCAGAGTAAATCCACCTCATTTCTTTCTAAATGTCATATGAAGTGAATGGACGGCTTCTGTCATATTCCATTCAATGGGAATACCAGGGAGCTGCACCTAGAGCCCAACTATGCAACATTGTGGACATTGACACACCGGTTGGCTTCAGGAGGCTTAGAAGGGTGATCATACGAAATTAACGAGGCTCTGGTCTCCGGTACTGAATTATATGACGAAACATGAGATATTGCCCACAAACCATTATTACCATAGGTGGTTGTTCCTATAAAGCACTAGTTACCCGTATTATTTGTATAGGGAAGTTAATACTTACCCATGATAGGGTCCTTAATATTGTCCGAGGGTGCAAAAGTTAGAGGTTGTCACGAGATGAAATAAGTCAAAATTAGCTAATTAAGTTCACCAAGTTGCAGGATAAGGTTTTTTTCTGGTCCTTAGTCTACCCAGTACGCACAATGGTTATAATTTGTACGTCTATATAAGATAACTTGTATTGTATATGTTTCAGTTTTTCTCTCCATCTGGATTAATTTGTAATGTTATGAATAAGAATAAAAAATAAATTAAAAAAAGAAGAAGAAGGGTGTACATCTGTTTAGGATTGCACAGCAAAGGTCACATACAATTAGTGAGCTTCTGTATGGCAGCATTATAGTAAAAGCTTATGGGAGCCCCCTTAGTACCAGAGGGAAAATGTTCCTCTGTAGCATGTAAACCATGGATAGGCAAAGTTTACTTAGCCTCGTCTGCATAATTATTTGCTGATGCTAAGAGTGTTTTAAACTGAGTTTTCAGTCAACTGTCCACAAGTTCAGAGGAACCTGTGGGGAAAGGGCAGTTGGAATCCCATCTGACATCTTCACTACCAGTCTCTAGGCATATGTCTGAAGGTATACCCCTACATGCATAGGATCTATATGTGCAATCCATAATTCTGCAAAATTCAGTTTCCCTGCTAGTGAAGTCTTCATTTAGAGAGTGTCAGTTGAACATGGGGAGGGGCCAGCGGGCATGTTTTTTCTTTGTTTTTAGCATACGTATAATTCTCATGTGAACAAGGCTTATAATTTCAAAGTATCTAGACTACCATTGCAGTGTTTTTTAAAGTAGGGTTGAAGATACAACTGATTAGTGAAAATAAATATACAAAAAGCTTGAGAAAAAATGTGTACATTATTCTGTGCTAGGCACATGATATTTCCTTAGATCAGTGGTATAGCATTAAGCAAGGCTCTGGTCTCTTAAATAACTTTTGGTTTACTGGCTACAAATATTCTAACTCTTACGTGCCAATCATTAGTATAAGGAAGAGCTGTTTACTTACTCAGAGTTCAAGTGCTGCTCTGAGAGATGATATGAGAAATCAATGTTTTCTAAAATTTCTTTGTGAGATCTAGCATGTGAATACCCTGCAGAAAGACTAAAAACAAGCAGATGGACAGAGTGATTCTTGCACAGGGGCTAATACACTCTCTTTTTCCCTCTCGCAAAATAAGCACAGAGGAAATATATCAGGAGAAGATGTAAACATAGTCTTGATCTACCATCAATCATGTTCACAACATATGCTTGTATTTAAACCAAATAATTGCTGTGTTAAATGGAAAGAACAGCTTGCTGGAACCACAGCACTGGAATATGCAGCATACACTTAGTGATGGCAAATTATATGCACAGTCGAGTCCGACTCTTTGCGACCCCATGGCCCAGCTCCCTCCAGGCCTTCCGGTCTTCCGCCATCCTCTGAAGTTTGCTCAACTTCATGTTCGTTGCATCGATGACACTGTCTAACCATCTCATCCTTTGCCGTCCCCGTCTTCTTTGACCTTCAATCTTTCCCAGCATCAGGGTCTTCTCCAGTGAGTGCTCCCTTCTCATTTGGTGGCCAAAGTATTTTAGCTTCAGTTTCATTATCTGGCCTTCCAGGGAACAGTCAGGGTTGATTTCTTTGAGGATTGACTGATTTGTTCTTCTTGCAGTCCAAGGGACTCTCAAGAGTCTTCTCCAGCACCATAGTTCAAAAGAATCTATTCTTCTGCGCTCGGCCTTCCTTATAGTCCAACTCTCGCAGCCATACATGACTACTGGGAATACCATTGCTTTGACCATGAGGACTTTTGTTGGCAGGGTGATGTCTCTACTTTTTATCATGCTGTTTAGGTTCGCCATCGCTTTCCTCCCAAGGAGCAGGCGTCTTTTAATTTCATGACTGCTGTCACAGTCTGCGGTGATCTGGGATCCCAGGAACGTGAAGTCTGTCACTACTTCTTGTTTGAAATCACTAAGCATACACTTAGTGATGGCAAATTATATAAATTATTAGCAATCTAAATAATACTGTGTATACAATACTTGTCAACAAAAGCAATGATAATTCCTGCCCAGTTAGTTTTTAAAGAATTAAAGGATTAAGTTACCTGCTTATTCACCCACATCTGATGACTTGAAGTTTTCTTCCTCAAATAAATTCATTATTTCCTTCCAGAGTCTGTCTGAACGCCAGCTGCACGTTATATTGCAACACCCGCTTCCTTTCAACGGTTCATGTTCTAGGTGGAGGTCACACCATTACATTTCCTACAGAGATTTAAGGATTTCCTTTTCCCCTGGCACGTTGCGTTTCAACTGCTATGTAGTTTGCTTTTATTATGTTATTATTGAGTTATGATAAACAGTTTTTGAGACATATATTTGGAAAGTGATGCCTGTTTCAATGTGAAAAGATCCTATTTGGTACAAAGCATTTTGCTTTGGTTGTAAAGCTAATCAGGCTTGGAAATCCAGGGGAAATGTGAGATTCTTTGTGGAGTTAGAATTATGAAAGCCTAGAATCCAGACATTCTGAGCAATTCA
Source organism: Gekko japonicus (assembly GCF_001447785.1). Taxonomy (NCBI): domain Eukaryota; kingdom Metazoa; phylum Chordata; class Lepidosauria; order Squamata; family Gekkonidae; genus Gekko; species Gekko japonicus. Next base: position 168,272 of record NW_015173683.1, on the reverse strand, counting down.
GGTACAATCTAGAAAACTATAAATACAAAATTACATGGTAAACAACATGATCTTGTCAGATTTTAGTTTATTCACTTTATTTACTTACTTGGGGACTCAAAGCAGCTTTTAGCATTCTTTTCTCTTCCATTTTATTAAAGCAACCCTGTGAGGAAGCTTAGGCTGAAGGTCTGTGCCCGGCCCAATATTCCCCTGCAAGCTTCCATGGCAGAGTGGGGGTTCAAGCTTGGTCTCCCAGATTGTAGTCTGACACTCTAACCACTGCTCCATGCTGGCTATCCTGATCTTATCAGAGATCTAAAATGGTCTAGTGCAGGGCCCCCCAATGTGGTGCTGGTGGTTGCGATGGCACCTGCTGACAAATTCTCTGGTGCCCACCAAGTGTTTCTAGGATGTGGTAGGGTTTCAATCTCCACTCTGCCATGGAAGCCCACTGGGTGACCTTGGGCCAGTCACAGAGTCTCAGCCTAACCTACCACTTAGGGTTGTTGTTTTGTAATCTGTTTTGGTTCCTATGGGGGGGATATGATATATGTACAAGGGTGGGAGGGAGGCCCTAATCTGGATAGCCAAGGCAAGCCTGATCTCATCATATCTCAGAAGCTAAGCAGGGCCGACTCTGGCAAGTACTTGGAAGGGTGACATCCAAGGAATACCAGGGCTGGGGATGCAAAGGCAGGTTATCAAGCCACCTCTCTGAAATGTCCAAGCCCCACTAGGGGTTTCCAGAAGTCACCATGACTTCCAAGCTCATAAGCACACACATACACACAAAATAGAAAGAAAGAGAGAGAAATCCTGTTTGCTATGAAGTAAGTAAATGTGTATAGGATTGTAGCTGGGCATCCTGATCCAATCATTCTACTATTCTGGACAGCTACTTGCACTAGCATAATGGCAGTGTATTGGGATGCTATGAGAGCCAGTTTGGTGTAGTGGTTAGGAGTGTGAACTCTAATCTGGGAGAAGTGGGTTTGATTCCTGTCAGGTCTTGGGTCCAAGTACTCTCTCAACACTCTCATCAATGTTCCCTCTATGCGGTGGAGTCTTGTGAGCAAAAATTCTACTTTGTGAGCTACTGGCATTAAAGTTGTGAGTGAGCGATTTGGTTACTGCATAAATCAATTTGCTCTGGAGCCATCCTTCCTGAGCCAAGACAAAAATGTGTGAGCTGGAGGCTAAAAAACTGTGATCTAGCTCACACTAACTCAGCTTAGAGGGAACACTGTTTCATGGTAGCAAGATTTGTTTATTGAGAGTTATAAGTCATCCCCTGCTCAAATGGAATGATATCCCACTATCTCTCATGGGCAGAATAGCACTGGTCAAAATGAATGTATTACCAAGGTTTTTGTTCTTAGCGCAAAGTATACCAGTGCTTAAAAAACAGACCTTTTTTGAAGACCTGAATAAAATTACCAGGCAATTCATTTGGCAACATAAGAAACCTAGAATAAAATGGAAGGTGCTCCAAGATAGGAAGGAAAGAGGAGGAATGAGTGTTCCCAATTGGTATATTTACTATCAAGCGGCCGCCCTAGTATGGATAAAAGAATGCATAACTTTGGAAAATACAAGACTCTTGTCATAGAAGGACATGACCTCTATATGGGAGCGGTGGCGCAGGCGGTAAGTGAAGCCTGCATTGACATCTGGCCGAACAGCTCCGGCTGTTCGAACCCCACCGCGGCCGGGGTGAGCACCCAGCCCTATGTCCCAGCTCCCACCCACCCAGCGGCTCGAAAGCCCGTTAAAGGGCAAATAGACAAATGGGTACCTGCTCTTAGAGCGGGGGGCACCCGTCCCTTGTGGTGTAGCGGTGGCGTGAACGGTGAGCAGCGGCGGAGAAACATGGTGGCGGCTGGCGAGGCAAAGCGAGTGAGAGGAGGCTGGGCTGGCAAAAGCACGGAGGCGGGGCGACGCAGCAGGCCGGAGCCTACTGGACAGAGGCCGGCAGCGAACATGTGCGGATGTGCGCTCGGTCCAAGCCTGAAGGAGTCGCAACAGGGTGAGCGGTATACAAATGGAATGTAATAATAATAATAATAATATGGGGTGGCACGCTTATGTATGGTACGGGAAAGATAAGATACACTCGAACTTTGGTAGACATACATTAAGAGGATCCCTAAATAAAATATGGAGCAAGATAAAAGGATTCTGTTATAGGAAAACTCCAAGATGGGTAGCCCCGTTAGAAGCCTTTCCTAAACCATCAGTATTAACAATGAATTTGAAAGAAAGCTACCAAACATTACTAAATAAAAATAACAAATTAAAAACAGAAGAAAAACTATGACAAGAAAACAATTTGTCATGGTGGGAGTAGATAACATCACGAGATAGGTATAAGAAAGACATGATAAGAGGCTTCGAGGACCAAAATAATGAACTTGACAAAATATGGTTGTCCTCAAATGATAAACTAGTCCAGAAGTTGTACATGTTTTTGCTAAACGACTTTATGCAGGATGAAGAAATTAAATCTGTAATGATCACATGGATGAAAGATATAGGGGAAATAGGAGAAGAAAATTGGACCAATATGTGGAAAACGGTCAAATTTATGAGAGCGGTAGCATAAAAAGAAAACGTATACAAGATGTTTCATAGATGGCACTGGGCTCCCGATAAGTTAGCCAAATGTTATAAGGGGTATTCTAATCTGTGCTGGAAATGTAAAACGTGTAAGGGGACTTTCTATCATATGTGGTGGGAGTGCAGTAAGATCCAAGGTTTCTGGAGAATGGTCAGGAAAGTAATTCAAGAAAGTCTGGGGGGAAATGTAGCATTAAAACCTGAAATATATTTATTAAATATGATCCCGAAAGGGTATAACAAACAGGATGCATGTTGGCAGAAAAATGTGGATGGCTACACGTGTCTGTAAAAGCGTGTTTACCCATGTCACCCACACTCTCCCCCCTCAGTTCGTGTGTGTCCTGTGTGTTGCCTCCTCACCAAAGGCAGAAGTGTAAGCTTGGAAATCACTAAGGCTCTGGCAGAGACATTCAAAGGTCTCTTCTTAAAATAAAACTTATCTTTATTATAGAAAAACATTCAGAGATTTGTCTTGCAAGATGACCGCAAGACGCTATGCCAGCCTGCCACTCAGTAGAATCCTATTTCCTAAACATTGATAGAATACACAGAAAAATAAACATGCAGCAAAGTTTCCCCCACCCCATGCATGCACGGACGAGAGGCCTCTCTGACTGACTCCTAACAGGAGTCAGCAGGGGTCTGTTTTAACTGACCAGTATTTATACCAAAGATCAAAGGGGTCCCTTGATAATCATATTACAGTTACCATTTACAAGTGGAAATTGCCTACTGTAAATTGTTTCATAGAAGTTGAAATTGTCTTGCAGGAAATTTGTTTCCTTTCCTTGGTCTCACACAACAAAAGTGTACACATTTTACAGGATCAATACAGTGTCATTGTTTCTTCCAGGTGTTCCCCAATATGGGAAGTAAACTGTCCTTTTGATGTTAACTCTGAGATGTGTGAACTCTCTGTATCTCAGGAAGGTATCTTGTGGATTGAAGTCTGCCAATTTCCCAAATGGCCACACATTTTATTGCCTAGGAAATTGGGGTCTGTCACTTCCCAAACTGGCTTTAAGTCTTGCACCTGGGGCTGGGCATGGAATGTTGTAAGCTGTTGAGTCCACTGAGAGGAATGCTCCATTTTAGAGCAAAGAGCTTGCAAAGAATTATGGGGTTTGATTCAAACAGGCCAAGGCTGTCTGCTAGCAAGGGCAAAGACAGGAACAGGTACATGGATTTTATGGACTATTTGGTTCATTTTAAACCAAAACCACCTATATTTCTAAATTTTCTTACCACAATGCATATATGTTAAGATGTTATAACAGCTGCCAGATTGTTAGTAGCCCGAAAGTGGAAAGCAGAAGTATTACCGACAAGAGAAGAATTGATAGATAAGATACTGGAACTAGCCAGAATGGATGATTTAAGCTTAATGTTACAGAATAAGAACGAAAAGGTACATGAAAGGAGATGGGGAAAAGTGTATAAGTGGATAGAAAAACAGTCAGAAAATTAACATCCCCAATTGGTACAAAAAAGTAAGAGAGGAAAGACTCTGATATGTATGTAAACGAAATAGATGAAATGTACATGTATATACTTATAAATAAAAGAAAATTTACTTCAAAAAAAAAAGAGTTACAAGTCATCCAAGCATATGCAGAGTTTATGTTGGAACTGTAAGCCCCAGGTTAGGGCAAGAGCTATATGGAGTGTGGGACCACCACTGATTCCCCCAAGTGCCCATTCATCAATCGCCATACAGCTTGCCAAAGCTTCAAGCTCAATCCCATAGCTGCCTCCAGCACCTGCAAACTAACCATTACATTATCTATGCTACAAGGTCATGCCGAGTAGGCCAGCGAAGCAGAGATTCACACACACACTCACTCCCAAAGAATGCACACAAATGAAAGCAGCGAGGGGGAAAATCAGAGAGGAAGAAGGAGTTAACCGTTGATGTAACAGAACAATGTCAGTGGAAAACAATACATGACAAGTGAGGCACAAGCTTGACAATTCCCCACTCCTCCACATGCAGCTGCTGGTGTGACCTTGGGTCAGTTACAAGTTCTTTTAGAGCTGTTCTCTCATGAGCAGTTCTCGAAAAAGCTCTCTCAGCCTCACCTCCCTCGTAGGGTGTCTGTTGTGGGGAGGGAAAGGGAAAGGAGATTGTAAGCTGCTCTGAGACTCCTTTGGGTAGTGAAGGGTGAGGTATAAATCCAATCACTTCTTCTTCTTTAGGCAGCAAAGTTCACAGCAAAACTCACTCACATTTCTACTTATCAACTTTTATCCTAAAAGTAAATACTCAGTGTCAAGCCTTAGCAACTGTGGCTGGACATTATAAACATGTTTAAAGTGACAGGGTGTGATTTTCAAAAACAACTCTGTGGGAACAATACCAGACATGAGGAGATTTACATTCTATGCCAAAGTTCTAACTTACAACTAACCTAATACACTTATGATTACAGAAAACAGCTAAGATCAAGTTCCGAGTTTAACCCCATGGGATAGTAGTGAATTCAAACAGTACATCCATCTAGCCTCTTCTTGCAGCAACACCTTCCTTATGTTAACAGTAGAATTAGAAAAAAATAAAACTGAATAACGAAAATCATCACAAGCATGATTGTTTTGAGAGAGCCAGTTTGGTGTAGTGGTTAAGTGTGTGGACTCTAATCTGGGAGAACCAGGTTTGATTCCCCACTCCTCCACTTGCACCTGCTGGGTGACCTTGGGCAAGCCGTAGTTCTGATAAGAGCTGTTCTTGAAAAAGAGCAGTTTCTGTCAAGAGCTCTCTCAGCCCCACCTACCTCACAGGGTGTCTGTTGTGGGGAGGGAAAGGGAAAGGAGTTTGTAAGCCACTCTGAGACTCCTTTGGATAGTGAAGGATGGGGTATAAATCCAATCTCCTCCTCCTCCTCTTCTTCAACAAAATGCTCAGTTAAAGCAGCATCTAAATTATTATTCCTAATGCGGGAAATGTGTTCAAGTGATGTGATGATTTTCGTTATTCAGTTTTATTTGTTACTAATAAAAAAAGGTTTTGATATTTATATAGACTGTTGGTCTAATATGTGAAGGTAATAATATAGATGGCATTTTACAGTTGGGTTTTTATAAATAGGAAAAAACACATGGATATACTAGCACTTAAAATACTGTTTGCATAGGCAGACAGTGGCTGGTAGCAATTAGCAGTGGAGACTTTATGTTTGGCTTCTAGAATTCTAGAATTCTGTTATTAGAGAGTCAACATGGGATGTATCCTTCAAGAGTTGATAAGTAGAAATGTAAGTGACAGTTTTGAGTGTAATGGTTCATTATGAACTTTTAAAGCTACATTTATAATGGAATGTGTATTTTCTTCCTTCTAGTGATAAGAATTGTGATTGCTACACGCTCAAATAAAGCAATTCTTGTGAAACGGATTTGTTTATATTGCACAGTATCCATTGTGTGTGAGTGATAATAGAAGAGGTGGCACAGGGGATTTATCCTCTGGTTACAAGTAACATCTGAGCTGAACAGAACTGCTGTCAGTTCTAGCCCCGCGCTGGTGTGAGCTACCAGCCTTGTCCCCAGCTCACCGTCCACTCAGCGGTTCGAAAGCTTTGGTGAGTAGATAAAATGGATACCACTCCTTAGAGAGGGTGGGCACACCAAACCACCCCCCATGGGGAGGTGTTAGCCAGCGAACGGAAGGTTCGGCTCGCAAGATCGAAAGCCTAGAAGATCTCTTCAGCATCAAGAAGCCTGTAATGGGCCGTTCTGGCCAGGCGGAGGCAGTATGGAGCTGCGACCCAAAGAGTCCTGGAGAGGAAGAGCTGACGTCATCCAGCCAAGCCAAGCCGAGTGGGAAAAATGCCGTCTGGATCACGTCTGAGTTGCGGCTGAACAAATCCCCGTCGGCTGCAAAATGTGTGCTATGTAAAAATTATATGTGTTGTCCTCCCTTACCCCTATAAAGAATTGTTAGTCCCTTGTGAAATTAGTAACTGTAAATCGCTCAGAGCCAGCAGCTCTGCAAGGATTGAGCAATCAATAAATTGAAAAAAAGAGAGAATTTTCTACAGAATTACTACAGTAAATGATTTTGCACACATATCTTTATTGACTCTTCATTATTTTTGTCATGGATGTTGTGTTTGGTATTCCACCTCCTCCCATGATCTCTCATTTTTTTGGCTTCAACTTCTAGGTACTGGCTGGAGATCTCTTGGGATTACAACTAATCTCCAGGTGACAGACATCACGTCACCTGGACAAAATGGCTGCTTTGGAGGGTCAGCTCTATGGCATTATACCCCACTGAAGTCCCTCCCTCAGGCTCCACCCCCAAAATTTCCAGGTAGTTCCCAGTCCAGAGCTGGCAACCCTACTTTCTGGTCAGTTTTAGAAATCCATTAATCTAATTATTTGGGAGATCGTTCTGATCAATATTGTCAAATCCCCCCCCAAGAGCAGGCTAACCATAGGGAAGTATGGCAAGAAGGGAAGAAAAATGTCTGATCCCACATAATTCCTCATGAGTCATTGTCAGGCTCCTTAGTCAGGTCACACCACACACAAGGCTTCTTCAGAAGATAAGTGTTTTATTGGTAGTCCAGTACTAAAGAACGAGTATACAGCTTGTGTCAGGAATGACCTGCAATATGATGGCCACTGAATTATAGTGTAATCAAACCCCCCCATGAGCCCAAGCCAATGAGTACATTTCGCATGCGCGAGCAGCAAGAAGCAAGCAGGCAGCTAAGCACATAAGCCGTTAACATTCCCAGGATAGTTAATTTGCAGCTGGAGAACAACAGCAAGGTCAGGCCAGAGATAGCAGCCAGAAGCTAGACAGGGATGAGCTGGGAACGAGGAGGAGGTGGTGCACCCCTCCACATTCCAGTTCTATGACAGGGCTACCTGACATCCTGCCCCTCCCAACAACCCCTTCCAGTTTTTTCCGAAAAGCGTTGGTGGAAGCGTTTAAGAAGGCGGGGGGCGGAGACATGTTCTTCCACCATCCATTCTCTATGTTGTGGGCCAAAGACCGCCCATTCAATCAAATAATACAGTTTATTGTGCTTCAGCTTAGAGTCCAAAATATCAGCGACTTCATGATGCAGTTCGCCTTGCATGAGCATGGGAGGGGGACAGGATTGTTGCAGTCACCAGACATTTGGCCCAGGATCATGGCGAAGAAGGCTGAAATGGAAAACGGAATGCAAATGTCTTAGATTTTTAGGCAATTCAAGTTCCACAGCCACCTCATTGATCTTATGGGTAACTCTGAATGGTCCCACAAACTTCCATCCTAATTTACGGCTTGGTCACAACCCCTTAATGTTTTTGGTAGACTCATAGACAGAATCTCCCAGCTGGACATCCCATGCGTCAGAACGTTTTTTATCCGCTTGCGCCTTGTAGGCCTGCTTAGCCAAATCCAAAGTTTTACACAGCACCGGCCAGGCGTCTTTAAGGTGTTTACATCAGTCTCCTACTTCCCCCTCAGGAAGGGGAATGTCTGAGAGGAATGGGATAGGCCTCAAAGCCATAAACCACCATAAATGGAGACACTCCAGTTGATGAATGCCAGGCATTATTATAACAAAATTCTGCCAGAGGGAGGAGCCCCTCCCAATCGTCCTGCTGGAAGTTAGTGAAACACCTTAGGTACTGTTCCAGTGTCTGGTTTACTCGTTCCATTTGCCCATCTGTCTCAGGATGGTAAGCGCTACTCAACCCCCGCTTCACCCCCATAAGTTTCATTAGGTCCCCCCAGAACTCGGAGATTATCTTCCACGTCAACGTGTGGAGCCGGAAGATATGTTGCAGGAAAGCTTAAGGAGTCGGGTGGTCGGAAGCGATTTAAACAGAATAGAATGAGCCTGTTTCTAAAACAAGTCAACCACCACCCAAATTACAGTTTTCCCCTTGCTGGGGGTAAGTCCATGATGAAATCCATGGAAATCACTTCCCATGGTCTGCTGGGAGTGGGAAGCAAGTAGTGTGGATTGTTGCAAACCTATACAAATTTAAAATTGATACTCTCCCACACTTTTCCCAGTGAGGTTGGATATAAATAAACTGTGATAAATCAGGCCTCATACAGCCTCATAACCATAGGTCACCAGGGTCTTCTAGCTTTGCTGTTGGGCTGGATCTGCTAGAACAGGAGTGATGTCAAGCGCTTGGCAGACCAACATGCATACTTGTGTACTGCATTTACAGGCAAACTACACACTTGTTGTTCCATATTCCCTGAAGCTACACAGCCATTGCAGGGAACTGCTTGTATATTTTTTTTTTTTTTTAAAAAGGATAGCCCAAATGGGATTGGAAAGGCACCAGGGGGAAGGGCTCCTGCCTCCCCCGCCCCCTCAGCAGTTTTCTCATGTGAAAGTGGTTGCGGGGGAGGTATTTCACCTATTTTGCTGCTCCATATGCATGTGGAGCAGCAAAATTGGTGAAATAACTCTTCCCCACCAGTGTCGCCTTTGTGTTAAAAAACTGCTTGGGGAGGGGTAGGATCCCTTCCTCCTCCACAACACTGTTCTGAGCCCATTTGGGCTCTCCTTTTTTAAAAGAATCACAGGAAATCTAGTGTAAATGAAAGAAGAAACATACCGTGTAGTATTGCTCTTAGCTTCATAGATTACAAGGCATTAAGGCCAATAAATAAATAAATTCATTCAATAAGGGATGCTATGTTATTTATATATCTTAGTCAAAGGGGTCATAAATCAATTCTATGTGAGCTGTAAGGAACTTTTTTTTAAGCCACTAAAAAAAAGGAAGTTGTGCAACTTCAAATACTGCTGGTGTGTAGCATGATGTGTGATAACATTATTAGTAATAAAGTATTTGTGTGCATGTGCGTGTCTAGGACATTTTTTTAAAGTGACAGGGTTTGCATATTTTTCACTTCTCAGATGCCAAAAATGAGATTCACAACTCATGCTAGGGACCAAAACATAAAGCAAAAAGAAGATACACACAGTTAGGAGAAAGGCCAGTGCATCAGCATAAGGATTGCAGAAAAACACCCTCAGTACTACATGGATGCTGAAACTCAGGCCCAAGTAATTACACAGGCACACACTTTGTGCAGGCAGAAGACTGGTGTAAGAACTGCTTAGTACAAACCAGCCAAGAGATCTCCTTGCATCATTGCCAGGGCTATTTTTGGGCAGGAACGCACAGGAATGGAGTTCCGGCTGGCTTCAGAGTTGACCATGCCCACTACAGCCAAAACCTCTGCATGTGTGGCTACAGAGGGAAGGCCAGGAGAGCGACCCCCCCCCGTGACTCCAAGACGGTGGGCCGGGGGGGAGCTGGAAGGATCAGGGAGGCATTTAAATGCCTCCCCGTGCCTTCCCTGGCCTGTCCAAGGACCGGCTTGCCCAGGCTCCCTGCAGCCACAGGGCCCCCGGGCAAGCCAAGGAAAGGCAGTTTAAACTGCCTTCCCTCCCCTTCAAGGGGCTCCCCGGGCAAGCCAAGGGAAGGCATGGGGTTGTGGCCTAATATGCTAGTGAGCTGTGCTGTCAGGGGTGTGGCATAATATGCTAATGAGTTTCTGCTGTTGGGTGTGGCCTATTATGCTAATGAGTTCCTGCTGGGCTTTTCCTACAAAAAAAGCCCTGACTGCAATCCCCATCCTCCAGTAGTGTGAACTCCCCCAACCCCTTTAGATCTCCCCAGGCCACTTGCTGCACATGTGAGAATTCATCCAAAACAATGGCCAAGATCAGGCATGATAACTGAACATACAGTGCAGCAAGTGCACCTCACTCAGAAACTCTTGTACAGAAATGAACACTTGCTTTGAGCAGGCAGCTAGTCCCCTGGAACCACTGGAGGAGACCATGATGCTGAGCCAGTTTGCAACAAAAGATGCCTATGCAAGTGGAGATCACCTACATCTCCAAGGGGAGGCTTGTGCTGTTCATTGCTCCTGGGGTCCATTGCTTTTAAGGTTAAATTACACAGCAACAGTACTGGCATTGGCATACTCTTAGGTGGGGCAGAGTCCCAAGGTTTCTGGCAGGGTCCACGCTACCAATTCCCTGCCCACATTTCTGTCCTGCCAGATGGCAGTGTGCCTTTCCTCTCTCCACTTATGAGCACTCTGCTCTTCATGAACCACCACAAACTGCCTTAAAATTTGTGAAAATTCATGGCAGCTCTTCAGTCTGCGAACTTTGGTTCCCAAACCACGAACATCCAAAATTCATCGCGAACTTACATTCGTGAGCCAGTTCGTGCCCATCCCTAAATGTACACCCATGAGTTTATCTGGGTACAGACAGCTTGGCAGCCATTAATAGACACCGAGTGACTCCAGAGGATGGCAGAAGGCAGGAGGGCATGACATTATGTGGCCCACGGGGTCGCGAAGAGTCAGACTCGACTGTGCGACTGAACAACAACAAAAAGATGCTGTCATAGGCCAGCAGAAACACTGAAAAGGTGTTATCTCAAAATGTGAAACATTGTGTTTTTCCTGCCATAACTAATAGCAGCTCTGGGGAACAATTCCTATGGGAAAAACAGCCCCATCATAACAGTCTCAATTCAATCCCCCCCCCCACACACACACACATACACCATATATTCTTAAGATTAAAGAAAATAACAGGTGATTCTGACCACAGATCACCTGCCTAATGTTATGTACTCCATTTTATGATATGAGTGCCTCATATATTGGTAGGGTTGCCCAGCTCCAGCTGGTGCCAAAGACAATGGGGAACCTTTAGTGCACAAGAATAGCCACAAATACCACCCACCAAGAGAAGACCATCCACAATTCACAACAATATATTATTTATTTTATTTATTTTTTGGATTTATATCCCCGAAGGCTCAGGGTGGCTAACAAAGAGGCACAAGTGCCAAAGTTAAAACAGATAAAAACAGAATAAAACAATACTGTACAAGCACTAAAATGTCGGTGCTCTAGATATGACAAAATCAGTGGTTGCAAGATGGGGGTCTGGTAAAAGTTATTAATTCCAGGCCAACAACGTACCTCCTAGCAACACAATCATCCCATCTTCATCCAGGAACATCTCGCACCCTATTTAATATATGTACAATTGATGGTCGAGGTGCGATGATGAGGGGTAGCAATGGTGGAATAATGGTGGCGGCGGCTCCTACTCAAAAGCCTGGCGGAAGAGCTCCGTCTTGCAGGCCCTGTGGAATTGCGCAAGGTCCCGCAGGGCTCGGATCTCCTCTGGGAGCTCGTTCCACCTGGTAGGAGCCACCACTGAAAACGCCCTGGTCCTGGTAACAGCAAATTTGTATTCCTGGGGCCTGGGATTACCAGGAGATTTTGACTACCCGACCATAGTGCCCTTGGGGGAACATGTTAGGTAGACTGGATCCTGGTCATATAGGGCTTTAAAGGTAAGAATCAGCACTTTGAAGCTGATCTCGCATTGGCAGTGCGAGACGTTCCTGGATGAAGATGGGATGATTATGTTCCTAGGAAGTATGGTGTTGGCCTGGAATTAATAACTTTTACCAGACCCCCATCTTGCAACCACTGATTTGTGACATCTAGAGCACCGACATGTGGTCAAAACTGTATATTACATTCATTGAAGTACAAAGTTGGGTCAGTGGTCATAAACCAATAGAATGTATGGGTGCATATCCAACAGATTGCTCATGACAATGAGACATATTTTACAAAAAGAACATGTTCAAAACCAACAGTAGGCTCCTCTGTAATTCCGTACACAAATAATGTCCACTGACCTACAAACAGAAAGTAACTGTGGCAGAAGATGGCAACTGTGGAAAGGATAACTGCCATACACCTCTCCAGACGTTTCAATTATCTTCAACAGTGGCTGGTAAAATGTAACTCTGAAGTAATCATAGATATACATAGAAAGACAAAGTCGACTACATAATGCATATATCAATTTAAAAACATAGAAAAATGTATCTCACCCCAATTTCCAAAATAACATAGGCACAGCTCAGTAACTTCAATGAAAGCATAGGGTTCTTCTCTACAAGGTAACCTGCCATGCAGCATTTAACCATATACAAATCAATTGCAGTACAGTTTCTTAAAGTGGACTCATCCCATTTTTCACAAACTTGCCAGAGTTTCAAATATACCACATATACTCATATTCTATTGCAATGATCCTCAAATAAAGGCAGCAAAAGCATCGGATTAATTCCATTTAGTACTAAAGTTTTTAATTAAAAAATCAATCTAGACTTCTTTCGCAATAAAATTTGATTAGCATTTTGAATGGTGAATGGTTTACTCTGAAATACAAATGCCACAAAACCCCCTAATTTCTTCAGCACTATGCCTGGCTTGTGTGTAATGCTCTGTCATCGGGGCTTGGCTAACATTATTATGCACTGCAAAGCAATGTTCCAACACACGTGTATGGATAGAACAGGTGGATATACCCACATATAAGAGCCCACAGGGACAGATGGACACATATATAATATTTTTTGTTGAACGTGTGGCCAAACTGCTACACTTAATTCTTATGTTCTTAGAAGAATCTTCAAAAACCTCCCCTTCTATCATAAATTTGAAGGCTGCACATTTCCTGCACCTGTGAAAGCCTTTGATTGTGCTACTGCCCCTGGTTCTTAAAGGGACAACATCTGCTTTGATTAACAAAGTTCTAAGATTGTGATGTCTCATGAATCCAATGTATGGAGGTACATTGCACCCAGGTAAATGGGCAACAATATTCCAATTCTTGAATACAATTTGTTTAATGTGATTTGCAAATCCAGAATGTTGAAATGCACATGCAATCTTATTATGTTTAGATATTTCTCTATACTGTAGAAGTTGTTTTCTGTCTACCATGTCAGCTTTATTTCTATCTTTTTCAATAATAGCATCAGGGTATTCCCTCATACTAAACTGTTTTTCCAAATTGTCTGCTTCTGCCCTATAGTCTTTAATAGCAGTAAGAGTTCCTCTTAGCCCTGAGAAATTGACCATATGGAAGATTTGATCTTAAATGAAAAGGATGGTCAGAAGTGAAAAATAAGTATGAATCTCTATCTGTTGGTTTATGGTATATTTTTACAGCTAACTGATGGTCATTACTCACATATAGTACTATGTCAAGAAAATGAATTTCGTGCTTACTAAAATGGGTATCAAATTGAATGGAATGGAGGAGGTGGCTGGAGACCTCCTGCTATTACAACTAATCTCCAAGTGACAGACATCAGTCCCCCTGAAGAAAATTGCCACTTCGGAAGGTGGACTCTATGGTATTATACTCCACTGAAGTCCCTCCCCTCCCCAAACCCTGCCCTCCTCAGGCTCCACCCCCAAAATCTTTAGGTACTTCCCAACCCAGAGCTGGCAACCCTATATATTGGGAAGTCTGATTCAGCATGTCAACTACTTTTGCTATGCAGGCTGTACTGAAAACAAGAGAAAGCATACATCAGACTCAGATTTTTTAAAAAACAAAATAGGTGGTACATGAATGGATCACCCAGGATAGCCCCAATCTCATCAAATCTTGGGAGCTAATCAGGTTTAGCCTTGATAAGTACTAGTACAGGAGACCACCATGGACGTCCAAGGTTGCCATGCTCAGGCAGGCAATGGAAAACCACCTCTGTCTATCTCTTGCCTTGAAAACCCTACAGGAATCATTGTAAGTCAATTGCAGCTTGACAGCACTTTCGACCACCACTTGGATAGCAATTGCTAATCGAGGTGGTGTGGTGGCACTGGTGTTGTTAGATCCATCGGCCGCGTTTGATACGGTCGACCACCAGTTGCTAACCCACTGCCTCGCCGACGTGGGGATACAGGGGCTCGCTCTTCAATGGCTTGTCTCTTTTCTCCAAGGTCGGGGACAGAGGGTGGCGATAAGGGAACAGCAGTCCCGGAGGCACCCACTTGAATGCGGTGTGCCTCAGGGGGCAGTGCTTTCCCCGATGTCATTTAACATCTATATGCGCCCCCTCGCCGAGATTGCCAGGAGGTATGGGCTGGGTTGTCATCAGTATGCGGATGACACCCCGCTCTATCTGCTGTTGGGTGGCCGGTCAGGCTCCGACCCAGAAGATCTGAACCAGGGATTACAGGCCGTGGCTGGGTGGCTCAAGCTGAGCCGTCTGAAATTAAACCCAGCAAAGACGGAGGTCCTCGGCTTGAGTCGGAACGGTTCGGGGTTGGGGCTCCCTCTCCCGACCTTCGATGGGGTCCCTTTGGTGCCAGCGTCAGAGGTTAGGAGCTTGGGAGTGCTCCTGGATCCCTCCTTAACTATGGAGGCCCAGGTAGCAGCCACTGCCAGATCTGCTTTTTACCATCTGAGGCAGGTTCGGCAGTTGGCCCCCTTCCTCAGCCGCGACGACCTGGCTACAGTGATCCATGCGACAGTCACCTCAAGGTTAGACTACTGTAACGCTCTCTACATGGGGCTGCCTTTGTCGCTGATCCGGAAGCTGCAGCTAGTGCAGAATGTGGCGGCCAGGTTGCTGATGGGCCTCCCCAAGTGGGAGCGCATCCAACCTGGGCTGAAGGCGCTACACTGGCTGCCAATAGCTTACCGAACCCGCTTCAAAGTGCTGGTACTTACCTTTAAAGCCCTATATGGCCAGGGTCCGACCTACCTGAGGGACTGCCTTTCCCCACATATACCCCCAAGAGCACTTCGGTCGGGGACCCAAAACCGACTGGTGGTTCCAGGTCCCTGGGAGGTAAAACTTGCGGCGACCAGGGCTAGATCCTTTTCAGTGGCGGCCCCTACCTGGTGGAACAAGCTCCCGGAGGAGATCAGGGCCTTGCGGGACCTTATGCAGTTCCGCAGGGCCTGTAAGACGGAGCTCTTCCGCCAGGCTTTCACATAGGGGCCGCCGCTGCCACCACCACCAACAGTGGCAACGCCAACAGGATTTGGGATCGCCCTGGGAAGCTCAGCCATATACTGTGTGATATTAACAACGCATGAACGATCTACTGGACAGTGGTACCTCAACGGGGCTGACCTGAAGATGCCATCATAACCACTCAGGACCATCTTGTTACTGAAGCACTTTATTATTGTTGTTATGTATTATTGTTATTATGATTTTATTGTTTTATTGGATTTTATGCATGGGCTGTCGCCCCTTGTAAGCCGCCCTGAGCCCGCTCGCAGGGAGGGCGGGGTAAAAATGCCTAAATAAATAAATAAGATTCAGATACTGTTATGTATGGAACTGAATATATGAATGTATGAGCTTGAGTCTAAGCAAGGTATTGTAGACCAACCTATCAGAACAAGGGAAGTTCTGGAGGGAAGCAAAGTGTACAGTTTCTGATTGGATCTTATCTGACATGTGGGCATGGTTTGCCAAGCCCGGGCTGTTTAAAAAGGAGCCTCTTGCTCCATTGTTTTGTCTCGTTCTGGTTCTTCTGACTTTGTGTTCAATAAAGCTGTTATCACTGTTCACCTGCTGCCTCGAGTCTCGTATCTAACAGATACTTTCTACAACAGATAATCCCCCAGTCCAGAGACCTCTGTGTGAGAGGATCAACTGTACTGAAGTCAGCACATTCGATTGCAAGCACAGAGTGGTCCTTATCATCAAAGTCAGAAAGACATGCTTGGCTGGCATATGAAGCTTCAGGTATACACAATAACAAAACTGCTGGGTTTTGTTTCCCACACATATTCTCAGATGAAAACAGACATTCTTGAGCACTCATGATACTTTGTTCTTACATCAAGATACTGCCTGAGAATTCCCCACCTCGATTTACTTATGACTGAAGACGCTTTTGTTTTTGCATTTACTCTGCAATAGCCTTGCTGGTATAGTGATTCTAACATAAAACAGGTGCTCATTATTTTGGGTTGAAAATATGTTTTACAAAAGGATAATTGGCTGTGTAATCAACTGTTCAACTGTTCAAAATAAGCTTTACCAATTTCAGTGTGTCCAATAGGAAGCTGTGCAGCATGCAGTGCCTTAGTGTGCATGTGTGCCAGTTTATATGTCTGTGCCCGAGAGATTACATGCATCTGTGTTCCCTAGCCAAAGACTTCTAAAGAGGCAACAAAATGTGATGAAACTTGGAGAAGATCCATGCTAGCAATTCACATTAGCTATCTTTATAAAGGACATCCCTAAAATTTCCCACAAAGGCACAGTGATTTACCAGCAACTAAAATAAATGCAGAAGCCTCATGAGCCTCATGTGTTGCCATTTCCGGTGAATAGTCTGACATAGCAGGAAACAGGAAACAGGAAACCAGATTGTATGACACTATGAAACTAGCTGCTCCCTTGATTCCACATGAAGACACCTCGCCCATCTCGTTCCATGACCAAAGCAAGCAGCAGTCTTGCCATGGCACCCATCTAGCTCTTCTTCAGCTCTGTATCAACATACAGGGGAAGTGGCATTATGTAAAGCTAAACCAAAGTGTGGCATAGCCTTATGCTGCCCTCCCGCTATCTTCATACAAAACCCTTACCTCAAATCACCTGCTTTTGCAATAAATGTGGTGTGTGGTTTTCTGTACAAAACAGGTAAAAGGAACAAGCTTACAAAAACAAAGCAGACTGTTGTCTCTGTGTGCATAATTTATTGTCAATTTGGTGTGGAGGGTTAAATGCAGAATTTGATTTTTAAAAATATAGCCTAAACAACCCTAAATCCTATGTTTATGTGCATATGTTAAAAAAAGCAAGTTATGCTTAATTTAAAGAAAACACTGAAACTCACACTGGGTTGGAAAACACGTATTTTATAATTCTTTGTACTTCTACTTCACTTGTCATGGAAAGAATTCAGAATGGTTTACAGATCTTCCTTCTAAGCCAGGAGTGTCCAGTCAGTGTGGTATTGTTGTTAAGAGTGGCAGACTGAAATCTGGAAAAACAGGTTTGATTATGCAGTTCTCCCCATGAAGCCTGCTGGGTGATCTTTGGCCAGTCACAGTTCTCTCAGAGCTCTCTCAGCCCCACCTACCTCACAAGGTGCCTGTTGTGGAGAGGAAGGGAAGGAGATTGTAAGCCGCTTTGAGACTCCTTGGGGTAAAGAAAGGTGGGGTATAACGACCAACTCTTCTTCTTCTCTACTGAACATCTTCCAGCCGTCTAGTTCAGTTTAGATCTTCATGAAAAGAAGAAGGCTGCCTGCCGTACAAATATTTCACCTTTTTTGAACCAGCCAGCCAGCTCTGCTGTGATTCTCACTTGATGGAATAGCCTGCCTGAGAAGGTCAAGAAGGCTCCCACTCTTCCACTGATCCTCAGAATGTGCAAAATGGAATTGTTCAACTGTGCATTTTTTAATGAAGGAAACAGAGATGCAGAAAAATGAAATGGTTCAGGAGGTTCCTTTTAGAATAGCATTTATGATAGCATTCATTGTATGCATTATCCTGCTCTAATTGCCTTTTCTAATTCCTGCGATCCACTTTTTGCATTGCTTGAACTTTGTCATGTCTTACACTGTCTTTATTGTACTAATAATTAATAATTATCATATGGCATTGTGTGTAGAATAGCCAGGAGATCTGAAGATTGCCTGGCAGCCGCAAGTTAAGAACATAAGAACATAAGAGACGCCAATGTTGGATCAGGCCAAAGGCCCATCCAGTCCAACACTCTGTGTCACACAGTGGCCAGAAATACCAGTGCCATCAGGAGGTCCAGCAGTGGGGCCCGGACATTAGAAGCCCTCCCACTGTTGACCCCCCCCCCAAGCACCAAGAAGACAGAGCATCACTTGCCCCAGAGCCCCTAGCTATACCTTGTGGCTAATAGCCACTGATGGACCTCTGCTCCATATGCTTATCTAATTCCCTTTTGAAGCCGTCCATGCTTGTAGCACCCACCACTTCCTGTGGCAGTGAATTCCATGTGTTAATCACTCTTTGGGTGAAGAAGTACTTCCTTTTATCCGTTCTAACCCGACCGCTCTGCAGTTTCATGGAGTGCCCACGAGTTCTTGTATTGTGAGAAAGGGAGAAAAGTACCTCTTTCTTTACCTGCTCTTTCCCATGCATAATCTTATAAACCTCGATCATGTCACCCCTCAGTCGTCTTTTCTCCAAGCTAAAGAGCCCTAAGCGCTTTAACCTTTCCTCATAGGGAAAGTGTTCCAACCCTTTTATCATTCGAGTTGCCCTTTTCTGCACTTTTTCCAAAGCTATAATATCCTTTTTAAGGTGTGGTGCCCAGAACTGCACACAGTATTCCAAATGAGGTCTCACCATTGATTTATATAGGGGCATTATTATATTGGCTGATCTGTTTTCAATACCCTTCCTAATAATCCCCAGCATAGCATTGGCCTTCTTTATTGCAGTCACACACTGTCTCGACATTTTCAGTGAGTTATCCACTACAACTCCAAGATCTCTCTCTTGCTCAGTCTCTGCCAGTTCAGACCCCATCAATGTGTATTTATATTTAGGATTTTTGGCTCCAATGTGCATCACCTTGCACTTGGCCACATTGAACCCCATTTGCCATGTTGACGCCCACTCGCCCATCCTTGACAGATCCCCTTGGAGTGCCTCACAATCCTCACTGGTTTTCACCACCCTGAACAACTTTGTATCATCCGCAAATTTAGCCACTTCACTGCTTACTCCCATCTCCAAATCATTAATGAACAAGTTAAAAAGCAGTGGACCAAGTACTGATCCCTGCGGTACCCCACTGCTTACCACCCTCCACTGAGAAAATTGCCCACCTACACTCACTCTCTGTTTTCTATGAACTAGCCAGTTTTTGATCCATAAAAGGACTTGTCCTTCTATCCCATGATTTTTGAGCTTACTTAGGAGCCTTTGATGAGGAACTTTATCAAAAGCTTTCTGGAAGTCAAGGTAAATAATATCTATTGGATCCCCCTTGTCCACATGTTTGTTCACCCCCTCAAAGAACACTAACAGGTTAGTGAGACAAGATCTTCCCTTACAGAAACCGTGCTGAGTCTGCCTCAATAGGTTTTGTTCATCTATGTGCCTACTAATTCTTTCCTTAATAATGGTTTCCACCAATTTACCCGGTATCGACGTCAGACTGACTGGCCTGTAATTTCCCGGATCTCCTCTGGAACCCTTTTTAAAGATGGGAGTGACATTAGCTACCTTCCAATCCTCAGGAATGGAGGCAGATTTTAAGGAAAGATTACATATCTTTGTCAGGAGATCTACAAGTTCACATTTGAGTTCTTTCAGAACTCTCGGATGTATGCCATCTGGGCCTGGTGATTTTTCAGTTTTTAAGTTGTCTATCAGTTTTAGGACCTCCTCTCTCGTCACCTCAATCTGACTCAGGTCTTTCAACACCCCTCCTGAAATCAGTGGTTCTGGAGTGGGCAAGCACTTCTCATCTTCCACAGTGAAGACGGAGGCAAAAAATGCATTTAGCTTCTCAGCCATTTCCCTATCATCCTTCAATACTCCTTTTACCCCTTGGTCGTCCAAGGGCCCCACTGCCTCCCTGGCTGGTTTCCTGTTTCTAATGTATTTGAAGAAAGTTTTATTGTTGGTTTTTACGTTTTTTGCTATATGCTCCTCATATTCCCTTTTTGCCTGCCTGACCTCAGACTTGCATTTTATTTGCCATAGCCTGTGTTCCGTTTTATCAGCCTCACTGTGACTAGCTTTCCACTGCTTAAAGGAATTCTTTTTACTTTTTACAGCCTCCATTACTCTGTTTGTTAACCATGCAGGCTTTTTCCTATACCTGTTTGTGCCTTTCCTAACCTGCGGAATATATATTTTTTGAGCTTCTAGGATCGTAGTTTTAAATAGATCCCAAGCTTCCCCAATTGTTTTGACCCTTTCTACTTTTCCTTTCAGTTTCCTCCCCACGTGTCCCCTCATATCAGAGAAATTACCCCTTTTAAAGTTAAAAATGGTTGTGTGAGTCTTTTTGGCCAATTCTCTATTTGTACAAATGATGAACTCAACAACATTATGATCACTGTTTCCAAGCGGTGCAATCACTTTTACATCTCTCACCAGGTCTTGAGTGTTACTTAGGACCAAATCAAGGATCGCCTCTCCCCTGGTAGGTTCCGTGACCATCTGCTCCATAGCACAGTCATTTAGAGTGTCTAGAAACTCAATCTCTTTTTCCCGGCTAGAACACATATTGACCCAATCAATGTGTGGGTAGTTAAAATCACCTATTATTACACAGTGTTTTTGTCTAGTTGCTATCTTTAAGGCATTCATCATTTTATAATCCTCCTCTATCTTTTGATCTGGTGGGCGATAACAAACTCCCAGTGTTAAGTTTCCTTTTGGCCCCCCTATTTCAACCCATAGAACTTCCAGAAGCGAATCCAATTCACTTAGCCTCTCAATCTTTCTAGACTTTATACCCTCTCTGACATACAGAGCTACCCCACCTCCAACCCTTCCCCCCCTATCCTTCCGATATAATATATAACCGGGAATCACTGTGTCCCACTGATTTTCCTCATCCCACCAAGTTTCAGAAATACCCACAATGTCTATTTTTCCCTCCCTCACCAAGCACTCCAACTCCCCGATTTTACCTCGGACACTTCTAGCATTTGTATAGAAACAGCTGTAATTTCCCTTACAAGTTAAGCCTGCATCCTTCCTCTTGCTATCTCGAGTCGTTGTCCGGCAGTCCATGTCACCAGCCATGGCCTCTGTGGACAATTTCAATCCACCTCCCTGTAGAAAAGCAACCGGTACCCCCTCACCTCTCTCAGATGAGCCAACCCGAATCAGAGACTTTTCATCTCCTGTCGGCTTTCCCCCAATATTCAGTTTAAATATTCTACCTCTTAGAGTTGTGCTAGTGGTGAGCTAGATTTGTTTTTAGGGGTTGAGAGAGCTCTGAAAGGACTGTGACTGGCCCAAGGTCACCCAGCGGGCTTTGTGTGTAGGAGTGGGGAATCATACTGCTTTCTAATTTTGAAATCCAATCTTATTGCATTGTTTATTGTATGTCTTAAATTGTTCATGTAGCATTATTTCAAAACTTTGTAATCTGCCTTGAGTCTCAGTGACAAAAGTAGACTATAAATAAAGTAAATAAATAAATATGTCCTAAGTCATAGGCATTTGACCTTGACTTCATCTTCAAACTGCATCAGTCTCTGAGGCAGCCTGTCTTGGATAGACTTCCTTCCAAACATGAGAACAGCGTATGGATCAAACAAAGGGGTCTTCTAGACACCAGTGCTACTCTGTGTTTTCCTCATTTCCAAAGTCCTCCCACTGCACACAGAAGTTTTTTTATAAGTGGACCTTCCCTGTGTGTGTGTCCTTCCTTCCTGGAGACACACTTTCCAGCTTGTGGCAGAGTTTTGTTTGTTCTGCATTTTTGTGCACTTGAACTGTAGTGATATTGCACTGTATTAAAGAATACCCTATGCACCATTTGCACAAGCAGCGTAGTGCTGCTTCACTTTATCAGTTAACGCCCCCTAAGCCCACCTTTGAATTATATCATCCATATATACCTTGCCATTGATTGCTTTGTAGATTTCCTACAGCTGAGTGGTAGTTTTCATTGACTGTGAAGCCCTTTGTCCCATTTTGGAATTACAGACAATAGCTATGGCGAAAGGTGGCACAGCAATGATCACAGCTGATTGCCAGACTAAGTTGATGGTGCTTTGGAGGATTGAGGTTGTTGTTCTCAGCCCACAGCTGAAGAGAAAGGTGACACCAATGAGGAAACCTATCCCAGTGGAGAAAGGGGTGGCGAATGGCAATGGCTATTTGGTACCTAGCAAACATGAACTGCATGAACATTCGGAGCTGGACTGTCTGCTGTGGGAGAGATCCTGCTGGAGGTGAGATTTGCGCTGGGCGGGGTATAAATCCAATCTCCTCCTCCTCCTCCTCCTCCTCTTCTTCTTTTTCTTCTTCTTATTTTAAATCTTCAGCTATCGAAAGGATGGCTGGTATTTAAGAATTAAGAGCACAAAGCCTGGAGGCTAATGCTTTGAACTGGCTGTTTCTGTTTAATCTTTGGAAATTTTGTATGGAAAAACTTTGATCTAGTGATACCCTCAAACCCATTACTCATGGGAACCACTTATCCACTGGAAAAAATTCTAGTCTCCCAAACAGGTAGGCACCCACAAGAATCACACATACTGGCCATACCTTAGGCTGCAGAAGTAGAGCCACTAAAATTGTGGTGTTTATGGTGATAATGAGTGAAGAAAACCCCTGAACCCTCCTGCAGTTCCAAATGTAGGGTTGTGGCTCCTCCTGCACTTGGAAGCATAAGGTTCCTGCACATCTCTTTTGTTTGATGTTTGCATTGTCATGCAGTATCCAATGAAGCTCAGAGTAAAAAGAGCAGGTTGTGGGGCATTGCTGGTCCCACTGTTGTGTGCAACAGTCCTCTTGTATTTGAATTGCAGTGCCTCGGTTTTTGTCCAGCGCTCCAGTGCTGAGTGACTGTGGCCATGGATGGTCATTTGCTTAGCAATTCTTTTGAAGCAATCGATGTTCTGATGGGAGGTACTGGGTGCCTCCTAAACTTTCCCCTCACCCCAGATCAACAGCAAGACCCCACATAGTCCTATAGGCTTGCCTTTCAACTGCATGCTGAAAAGGAGCCTAGCACACAGCGCACCCAGAGCTTTCAGATGGTGCCTAGCCACAGTGTTCAGATGTGCCCTTCCAGAAGAAATCTTCCAACATACAACAAGTACCGTGCACAGATGATTATAACATATCATAAATAATTTTATATTTTTTGAAGAAGAAGAAGAAGAGATTGGATTTATACCCCGCCCTTCACTTGGAGTCTCAGAGCGGCTTACAAACTCCTTTCCCTTCCCTCCCCACAACAGACACCCTGTGAGGTGGGTGGGGCTGAGAGAACTCTGACACAAACTGCTCTTTTTCAAGGACAGCTGTGCCAGAGTTTGTGACTGACCCAAGGTCACATCAGCAGGTGCAAGTGGAGGAGTGGGGAATCAAGCCCGGTTCTCCCAGATTAGAGTCCGCACACTTAACCACTACACCAAACTGGTGTTACAATAATTTGTACATATATAATAAATCATCTTAATCAAAAATCATCTCCAAGAATCTCAAAAGCACGTGCTATTCACTTTGGAGGAGGGTTGTAGCTCATCAAAAAATTTTTTTGCAGGGTTCATTGAAGAGAACTTTGGATTAAAACTTTGGCATGTGGCAACCTTGTACTGAAAATTATTGTTGAACTCCCTGAGGAAGATTCGGAAACAGAAGGATATCTGGACCTCTGTTGGAGGAAGACACGAGCACATGTTATAAAGAGACTTTAAGGAGTCCTCCCTCTTGAAACTTTATTTAACAGAGGAGGACTATTATTAAAGGTTGTACAATACCTTTTGAGATTCTTGGAGATGATTTTTGATTAAGATGATTTATTATATATGTACAAATTATTGTAAACATATTTTTCAAAAAATATAAAATTATTTATGATATGTTATAATCATCTGTGCACGGTACTTGTTGTATGTTGGTTTTCCTACTTACCGTAGGTCCTTGTTTGGTTTTGAGAAGAAATCTTCCAGCAGGCATTGATGATTGGCTGCTTCTTCCCACCACTGCTGCTTGTTCCCAACCAATCTCAAGGACTGATTAGTGCATACACGCTATATCACTGTTTTAATATATCTCTACAATATAATTTTTAAAAAACCTTGTGAGTACCACCCACTGTGAGGTGAGGCGAGGTGGGTGCAGCCGTGAGAAATGGGAAAAACATTACAGACTGGCAAAAAACCAACAGAACAATGTAAGTTTCAGAAACAGTGGGGAAAACAACAGAGGAAAGTTGGGGCAGCAAGAGATATGAAATGAAGCTGTGAGGAAGTGCTAACAACAACAATAACAACAACCAGGGCTTTTTTTGTAGAAAAAGCCCAGCAGGAACTCATTAGCATAACGGGCCACACGCAACAGGAGAAACTAATTAACATATTAGACCACACCCTGACAGTGCAGCTTATTAGCATATTAGGCCATACCCCATGCCTTTCCATGGCTTGCCCGGGTGACCCGCAGCTGTGGGGAGCCCAGGCAAGCTGGCCCTTGGACAGGCCAGGGGAAAGCACGGGAAGGTATTTAAATGCCTCCCCGATCTTTCCAGGGGGCCCCCTGGCCCGCCCGCCTTGGAGTCGCCAGGGGGGTTGCTCTCCAGGCCTTCCCTCTGTAGCCATGCACACAGAGGTTTTGGCTGTAGTGGGCGTGGACAACTCTGAAGCCAGCCGGAACTCCATTCCTGTGCGTTCCTGCCCCAAAATAGCCCTGACAACAATGAAAACAGTAACAAAGGGAATCCAAAGCACTACAGTAAGCCTGCCTGGAAGACACCAGAGTCAATCGAGTCCAGCACTTTGTCTCCAACAGAGGACAACCAGATGCCTCTGAAAAACCCAAAAGCAGAGCAAGATGCTAATAGTCACTCCTCTGTAGCTTGCCTCCAGCATCTGGTTCTCTGTGGCGCAAAGGCCTCTGAATATTGCATTTAGCTGTCATAGCAAATAACCATCAGTAGATTGATCTTCCTTTTTTAATAGGTTTCCCATATCAGAGCAGTCTCCTGCTAAGCTATTAAGTCATAATAAAGGGCAAAGTGGGCCTCAAATTATTAAAAGGCTGTCAGGAAACGAACATTCCTGTTTAAGGCAACAGCTTCCTCTAGTGGAGTTCTACAGAAGTATTCATTTCAATGGGTTAGAGACATTCAATAGTTATAACAATGAAAATTATTTTAAGAGTGAAAAAAGCATGAAGGGTGTTTTTACAAACAGACCCTAAACTGTTCTCAACTAGATATGGATGGTAACATTACAATACAGTCCTAAACAGAGTTTACATGCTTCTAAGTCCATTTTAACTCCCTGCTAAGAGAAGGGACAAATCTGTGGGTATGTGAAGAAAAACAACAGATGAAGCATTTGTAGCGGGGGGGGGGGCATGGAGATAAAGTTGTGGGCTTAAGGTGATCCTACATCTTGGGGAACAGTGCCTATCCTCTGGCAATTTGCTGTTGAACAATACCTTCTAGGAGGGCCTCTTTGTCTTTACCCGTGTTCTACCTATATATTGGTAAGCTGGACAAATATTGCAAAGAAACCATAAGTATCCAGTGTTCTCTAATGTGAAGGGGGGTGTCAGGTAATGGTGCCCATGGAACTTCTTATCTCTTGTGGAAATGGGGTGCATAACAGGTTGGCATCCTTTCCACGTAATTGCAGTGTGCACACTATGCATGCGCACGAGTCTCCCAGACGCACAGCCCCCCCCCCACGCTGGATGCCATGTAGGGACCTGGCAATCATAATGTTTGGACATAAGACACTCTCTGATTATCCTGGATACAGATAATACAGGGCTTTAAAGATCAAAAGAAGCACCTAAAATGTAACCCCTAGAAACAAACTGCTAATTTGTGGCCCCGGTCACATCAGGGGGGAAAGGCGCGGCTGTAGTGTGGTTTTTTAGAGTCACAACCAAAGAGAAGCGCAGCTGCAGGATCAGACAGATCCCCCAAGCCGCCACGCAGTTGCTCCCCAGCATGATCAGATGCCGGGGGGGGGGAGAAGCCACAAACAGGAGAGGAGGCAAGCCCGTTGCGCATGCATGCGC
Source organism: Gekko japonicus (assembly GCF_001447785.1). Lineage (NCBI taxonomy): Eukaryota > Metazoa > Chordata > Lepidosauria > Squamata > Gekkonidae > Gekko > Gekko japonicus. Next base: position 142,101 of record NW_015173683.1, on the reverse strand, counting down.
ATGTGCAGTTCGACAGGGCCTCAGATGCTCTGGGGAGATGGGTGTGTCGGCGATCAGATGCCCGCCCGTGCTGCGCGTCAACCAGTAGGTAGTACTGTTTTGGTGCTACCTTTTTGATGTGCGATTTCGCCCGGGATGGATTGGGGACGGGTGCGCTCCACTTCCCAGATGTTGCGGTATGATCGCGCCCACTTGAGCCCCCCCCATCTGTCCCTCTCGCGTGGCAAATCCTCCCATGTGACTGGGGCCTGTGGAGCTCATGGAAGACTGATGCAACACGCTCTTGTGCGCTAGAATCTGACAAACTTGAGTCATGATGGGCAGTCCTTGACCAGACAGTGGTGAATAAGTGTGTTCTGTCCTGCATGGAGTCACATTCTCCACAGGTTCACAATTTGGGAGTGCTTTTGAATCCCGGCCTCTTTCTGGATTCCACAGCAGAGGTTGTGGCTAAGAGTATTTCTAGTCAGCTTCAGCTGATCAGCCACTTGTGCCTATTCCTGCAGAAGAGAAACTTAGCTGCTCTTGTTCCCTGGTTACTTTGCAGCTGGACAATTGTAGAGCACCTTCTTTCAGGCTGCCACTGAAGACAGTTTGGAAACTTCAGCTGCTCCAGAACAGGAAACTGGTGGAGCACATAACTGTGGCACTGTGGGAGTTTCATGGCTGCCATTTGTTTTTAGAGTAAATTCAATGGTTTGATTTTCATTAACATGACTTCAGTCCAGGATGTCTGAATTAGTGTCTTCTCATAGATACATCTTCACAAACTGAAAGCTAGCAAGTCCTTCCCAGACTCCCCAAACAGAACAAGGACCACTCCTCTCTTACGGCTGCATGGGCCTAGTAGGGGAAGGCAGCCCTCCCCAGTGGCCTTAATGGCCAATCCACCCTTCCACTGAGATACTGTACCCCCCACCCCCCATGGTAAAGCTATATTGGACTGTTTGGCAAGACTTTTAACAAATGGTTGGACTGTAATTCATGGTTCTAGCAAGCAAAATCTGTGCAGGAAACAAAGAATAATGCAAGAAAGAATGAACACATTATTTCGCCCCAGGTCTGTTTTCACGGCAGTGCCTTCATCTATGACAAACTTCATCTCTCTACTCAATAAGATGTCCCTCTTTCAGTATCAAAAGAAGTAACTGCTATCTCAGGGGTGGCCAAACTGTGGCTCAGGAGCCCCCTTCTTATTTTTGGCCGTCTCATTTAAAGTTAATAAAAAGCAAATTTGCATATTTCCCAATTAAAACATGTGTGTAATATTTGTTCATGGCTGCGGCTCTCAAACATCTGATGCTCGTTCTATGTGGCTCTTTTGTTAAGCAAGTTTGGCCACCCGTGCTATCCTATGCACACTTCCTTGGAAGAAGACCCCCATTGAACACAGTGGGACTTACACGGGAGAGGCTGCAGGTGTGTAGGGGGTGGAAAGCTGAAGAGTGAGGGGGAAATAAAGGTAGGTTGATGATTGGCTGAGAAGGAGATAGGGTTGCCAACTCCAGGTGGGAAATTCCTGGATATGTGAGGAATGGAACCTGGAGAGGGTGAGGTTTCAGGAGGCGTGGGACCTCGGTCCGGTACAAATCCATAGACTCCACCCTCCAAACCAACCATTCCCTTCTGGGGAACCATTGTTGCTACTCTCCAGGTGAGGGCTGGAGATCACTCAAAATTACAACTGTTCTTTAGGTAGCAGAGATCAGTTCCTCTGGAGAAAATGGTGGACTCAGTGTCATCATCAAAGGCTCCTAAGTAAGCTCAAAAATCATGGTATAGAAGGACAAGTCCTTTTATGGATCAAAAACTGGCTAATTTATAGAAAACAGAGAGTGAGTATAAATGGGCAATTTTCTGAGTGGAGGGTGGTAAGCAGTGGTGTACCGCAGGGATCAGTACTTGGTCCACTGCTTTTTAACTTGTTCATTAATGATTTGGAGATGGGAGTAAGCAGTGAAGTGGCTAAATTTGCAGATGATACAAAGTTGTTCAGGGTGGTGAAAACCAGTGAGGATTGTGAGGCACTCCAAAGGGATCTGTCAAGGATGGGCAAGTGGGCGTCAACATGGCAAATGGGGTTCAATGTGGCCAAGTGCAAGGTGATGCACATTGGAGCCAAAAATCCTAAATATAAATACACATTGATGGGGTCTGAACTGGCAGAGACTGAGCAAGAGAGAGATCTTGGAGTTGTAGTAGATAACTCACTGAAAATGTCGAGACAGTGTGTGACTGCAATAAAGAAGGCCAATGCTATCCCCGCCACAACTACCACCTTTCTCTGCCGGTGCACTGAAACGCACAAGCAGAGAAAGTTCTCCAGAGAGCCCCGCCTGTCACCGCCACCACCACCTTTCTCTGCCGGCATGCTGGGAAAGAGGTACTTTTCTCCCTTTCTCACAATATAAGAACTCTGGGCACTCCATGAAATTGCTGAGCGGTCAGGTTAGAACGTTTAAAAGGAAGTACTTCTTCACCCAAAGAGTGATTAACACATGGAACTCACTGCCACAGGAAATGGTGGCGGCTACAAGCATGGACGACTTCAAAAGGGGCTTAGATAAGCATATGGAACAGAGGTCCATCAGTGGCTATTAGACACAAGGTACAGATAGGGGCTCTGGGGCAAGTTATGCTCTGTCATCTTGGTGCTTGAGGGGGTCAACAGTGGGAGGGCTTCTAATGTCCTTGCCCCACTGGTGGACCTCCTGATGGCACCTGGTATTTCTGGCCACTGTGTGACACAGTGTTAGACTGGATGGGCCTTTGGCCTGATCCAACATTGGTGTCTCTTATGTTCTTACTTGAGGGACTCCATAGGTGTGCAGACTTATGACTTAACAAGCAGAGGACCAGCAAGGATTTGCTGGGAGGGGAATCTCATTTTCTCTTCCTCACTTTTCTTCTGTTCTTTCCTTGAAAGCTTCTGTGGCCTTTCTATAATATATATTCAGTGTTGCCATCTAGTGGCCTACTTTTGTTGCTCTGCTTGGCTGATCTGGACCTCCTACATTATGCTGGTGACAAAGATGGGATGGGCCAGTATCTTCACACTCCGTAAGTAACAACACAGCTACTTTGAGACACAGAATGACTTCCTATAGGATCATTAAGGAGTTTGATCTGGATGTGGAGTAGGGTTCCCAAGTCGGATCGGCGCCGGAGCGGGGGACTCCAGTGCTGCTCCGGGAGTGTGTGTGTGTGTGCGAAGTGCGCGCGCGCCGCAACCCTGTCACCCGGAAGTGACGTGACCACGCCGGGCACGCTGAGAGCGGGACCACGACCATCCGAGGGAAAACCATAGAGCTTTCCCTCGGATGACCGTGGCCCCGCCGTCAGCATGCCCAGCGTGGTCGCGTCACTTCCGGGTGATGCGCACGTCGCGTGCAATGGGGGTGGGGTTCCCCCTGGGGCCCAATTCGCCGGTGGCGGGGAACGGGCCTCGGAGGGACTTGGCGAGCCTAATGTGGATGACTGGGTCCACTGCACAGAAAGACTCTCTGTGAGTCACCTTTGTCTCCAGAGTAATATGCGAGGTTCAAATCAGCCAAGCAGAGCTGATATAACTGTGTATTTATTGCTGGTATAAATCATAAACCCTCACCTAGGCCTCCATCTTGGAGCAGCCTAGAAACAGAAACAACTCTCCCTAGGGCTGCCAAGTGGGGGCGGGGGGCGGGTAATCCCCTGCTTTGGAGGTCCGATTTTTGCCGCTGCGGAATTGGACCCCAGGGGGAACTCCGCCCCCCGAAGCGCAGCATGGCTGCGTCACCAGAGGTCATGCAACCACGTCGATCACGTTGGGGGCGTGGTCCCGATCGTTGGAGGGAAAACTCTATGGTTTTCCCTCCAACGATTGGGGCCACGCCCTCAACGTGATCGACGTCGCGCGTCACTTCCGGTGACGTGCTGGTGGCGCGCGCATGTCCACCTACGGCTCCTGGAGTTCGGCGAGGCTCCCCCGCCGCCAAGGTAAATAGACTTGGACACCCTAACTCCCCCCCTCCCCAACATGCCCAGTCCTATTCCCCAAGAGTGACTAAACTAGGCCACTCAATTGCAAAACTGAACATAAAGTATAGAAAGGCCACGGAAGGCCGAGCAAGGGTGGGACAAAGCAAAACTCTTCTTTGTTCATATGTCTGTGAAGAAATGCATTTTCTCCTGGGAGGTTGGCAAGGAGCAAAGCCTCCAATTTGTATTTTTTTTTAGGCAGAGGTCGGTTGTACCTCAGCCTGCCTACATACAAATGCTAAGGCCACTGATTATATCAGAAAAATCAGTTTCACTACTTCATGGCACCACCACAGTGCAAAAACTTGGTTTCTAGGCATAGATCCTCAGAATTTTGGCATTGCGTCACCCCATACTAACCATCACAGCTCATATCATGTCTATTGCCACAGCTTGCATATCAAAAATCACACTGATGTGGGACTTTTCTGACACGTGTCTAGTAAGTGTAAATGTGTCCACCCACCCTGCCCTAGTTCTGTGTCTTAAGGTGTTGGCCCCTTACTGAATGTCACGATTAGGTCCAGTGAGCAACAGATAACAAAGCAGGTTGGAGAGCCAGTCCAGGATCAGCCAATAATTCAGTCAGAAAAGCCTTACAAACAAGTCCCAAACAGTTTAACACAGCCGCAGTCAAAACATACCAAGAGTCATAGTCCATAAATCACACTGAGTCTGATAAGGGCAGAGCCGAAGTCGTAGTTAGGGAAACGCCAAGGGTCAGTTAGCCATAAATCAGGAGCAGGTAAACAGATGCCGAAAGTCCAAACACCAACAGAGTCAAAACCGAAGAATCCGCAAGATCTGAAGCAAGGTCACACAGAGTGTCTGGTCCTGACATCAAACGTTGCCAGCACGGCTTGCTTAAGGCAACAGGTCTGCTGAAATAGTGTGCTGGCTCATTATCTCATTAGCTCCCTGAAACAATGTCCAGGCTGCTGTCAAAACTCAGGGCTGAGCGAACGTCGAACATGCAGGCGTGCAGCCTTTCGCCTCTCATTCAGCTCCTGACGCCTTTGGTCTCGGAGCCTGTTAACAGGTGGAGGAGATTCTGGTGAGGATGCACTTGTGCTCGGCAGCACCTGATCGACCTCAGGTGGCTTTTGCTGCGTGGTATCCTCCTCAGGACTTACAGTTTCTTCTGTTAAAGGAGTCAAGTCCTGCTGTCCCTGGCTGTCAAGCCCTGCTTCTGAGGCCACATCGGGGGCAGGCATGACACTGAAAGGCATTGTGATATGCGAGCAGGCTCTGCTGACGGAGCTGACAGAAACTCAAGAGTCGAGATCTCTTTTCAAACAAAGGAAATGCTTCTTTTTTAGTGTTAGTAAAAATTAGAGAGCAGAGCACCTCTGTCAGTCAGGTGCAGTAGCTGAGTGCACAAAACAATATAAATACTGTTTCCTTCAACAAGCAAGCCTACTAAGATAAGACAGTGAAAGAATTTTCCCTCCCTCCCCACAAGCAAGCTGTACAGAAGGCCTCCAGGCCACTCAAAGAAACTCCAGAGATACAAACAAATCTCCCTCAAGTTTCTAAGAGTGAACAAAAATGCCAGGCAAGGACCAGAGATTTATACAGAAAAATGAAAGAGTAGCCCAAAACGTATTACACTTGTTAATTACATCAGTTTGACATCAGTCGAGATTTTGATGGCTCAGCTATTCCAGAGAGAAACATTTTGTTTACAGAACATGCTAGATATGGCAACTCTTTCTCTGCTCTTGTCCGGATGTTCTTTTGCATGAGAGATATCACAAAGCTTGGCGTTACTTCTGATGTGTCAGTGGGGGTATGAACCTTGGTGTCTCTGGGAATCATTGATTTACTTATTAATGGTCCCTTGGTCCAAAAAGGGTCTTTTTTTCCTGCCAAATGCAGGTTGTTGCTTTGGTCCTGGGAATGGACTGTGTGCCCTTTTCCTGAGTTCGTGCAGGTCTGTTTGAAACAAAGGCTTAGTAAAGGTTCATGAATATCTGGTTCAGTGTGGCTAACAAAATGCAAGCTGCTTACTAATACAAACACAAAAGGCTACATTAAACATACAAATGCTGTGGCTTTCATTTTAAACGCAAACCAACTATGAATCCAGATTTTCTCACTACACACATATCCACAAAAAAAATAATAATAATAATAATAATAATAATAATAATAATAATAATAATAATAATAATAATCATCATCATCATCATCACATACCCACTGATTCATAGAGAAGCCAGAATGTAAAAAGTGGAGCATGAATCCTCAGGATTTTTGTGTTGGGTGACCCCAGGCTCACTATCCAATCACATATCTTGTCCTTGCCCACAGATTAGACCAGAAATCCACACATCCATTGCTATGAACCCAGATCCTCATGGATTGTCAGGATTTTTACATTAGGTCTCCCCAACCTGACCACTAAATCACTCATCGTATCCATGGTCACAGATTGTACCACAAACATCACGGATCCATGCTTTGGATTCATGTTTTTGCACTGTGGTGGTGCCATAAAGCAATGGATTTGTGCTTTTTGTGGCACAATCTTTCGCCATGGTCATATGTGACTGGATAATGAATTTGGCATGAGCAAACATAAAAATTCTGAGGATCCATGAGGATCTATGCTTTGGAACCATGGTAGTGCCATGAAGCAGTGGATGCATGATTTTTGTCATGCAGTCTGCGACCATGAACATGTTGTGTGAATGGTTAGAGCAACCCAGTATAAAAATCCTGAGAATCCACGGGTTTCTGTGCTTCGGAATCAGTTTTGCACCATAGCAACACCATGAAGCAGTGGATCTGTGATTATTCTGGTATAGTATTTGGCTATGGACATGATATGTGATTTGATAGTGACTTTGGGGTGACTCAAAACAAAAATTGTGAGGCTACATGATTTGGAACTATATTTTTGTGCTACAGTGGCACCACAAAACAGTGGATGCTTTATATTTGTGGTGCTGGCTATAGACTAAGATATGATCTACAATACGGTTTTATTTTGTTTCAATGCAAAAAAAATATGAATTCATGAGGACACATGTCTCGGATCCATGTTTTTGTGGCATTGCTCAGCCACAAAGTATTGGATCTGAGGGTTTTTTTTTTTTTTTTAATGGTTCCGGCTGTGTTCCTGGCTTTGACATGTGATTTGATTTGGGTGAGTCCGCTGAAAAACTCATGAAGATGCGGCTTTTACTTTTCTCCAGTTGCCCCTCGCTTCTCTACAAGCAGGTCAAAAATATTTTGGGGTGGAGCATTTTAAAGCATTACCCTGCCAAGCCGTGCATCGCTGAGGGTGAAGGAGAGAAAGGAACTTGCCAAGAGAGCATCGTTTATAACACCCCTACAAAGTAGTCCAGGGTCCTGGTCACATGGGCCGTAAAATGCGGGGGGGGAAGCGTGGCAGTTTGGCCTGGAGCAAAATAATGCGCGGCCGCCCGATCACACGTCCTGTTGAGGTCCCGTGGGTAGGGGCTAGGTGGCAATCACACGACAATCTTGCAGCGCGGCAAAGAAGCGGTGCACGCTATCTCACCAACAGCATGCACGATTCTGCGGAGCAATGGAACTTTCGCTTTCCACTTCGTGCGCATGCGCCGTTGGGTGCTTGTGCGCATCCTGTGGAGACTTGGGGGGGGGGGAACCTGTTTGCAACGGACCATGGGTGGGCGCCAGATTCCACGGACTACCACCGGAAACGCGATCAGACGCCAGCCTTTGCCCCAAGGTTCCCGGAATCTACGCTTCCCAGATGTTGCAGTGTGATTGCACCCGGAGAATCCGCCTATCATCCTCTCAGTGGCTAATGCTCCGTGTGACCGCAGCCAATGATTATTATTCACACACCTGGGAACCTCTACTGCACCTTTTTGCACAACACTCACAATACCATCCTACACCGAGTGTAATTCCAAGCTAAATACGATGAAACCAATCCGTACAGGACTGCGCTACCGGTCCAGCACCGACCGGCAATGAGGCTCCTCCTCATTCCGGGAAGTAGCGTCACTTTCTGCCGCCGGCTGACTTTGTACCCCCCCACCCCGCGCGCTTCCGGTTGCCTGATCACTTTCTTCCTCTCGCTGACTTTGCTGGAGTGCCAAAGGAAGCGGAAGTGTTTTTGTTGTGGTGGTGCTGCTGCTAGGCAGTGTGGGAAGGCCGGTGCCGCGCGCGTCAGCCTTGAGACGGGGTGGGGAGGGAGAGAAAGGACGGCGGCGATGGCGACTCCGGCCCGGGCTTTCTGAGGCTAGCGTGGCTGGTGCCAAGAGGCGAGGTGGCTAATCGGCAGAGCAGCCCATGGCGCGTCCCTCGCAGCCCACACTCTCCCCGCTAGGTAGGCTACCGCTGTCTGTGCTTGCAAAATGGAGGGCACCCCCCCCTCCCACTACTACCCGCGGCCCTGTTCCGGTGAGGGAGGGGGATGGCAGCTTCACCCTCGCGGCTGCCTTAGGAGGCTTCAGGGAATGGCTTAAGCCCCCCCTCCCCCGGTCACTCCGTCTGGGCATAGTAATGCCTTACATGGTGCCTCTGAAGTTTCAAAAAGCCCCTACATACGGGCAGTCTTGTTGGGGCTGTTGCTCCAGATGCAACGCGATGGTTCCAACCCCCAACACGTTGCTTCCCTTTTTTGTTAAATGTCCTTATGTCCATTTTTCAAGAATAGCTCTGCATGTTATAACCGCTAGTATAGTAATCTTCTGATTTCTCAGACCGTCTTTAAACTCAGGCTGTGATGTGACCCCTTTTAAATTATGCCACGTCTGTATTTTTGTTCTCTTCCTCCTCTCTTTGTCTGTTTCTGTCTCTCATTTGTAGTATGCTCGGAGGCAGTGTGGCAGAAAATACCAGTTGCTCGGGCAATGAGCAGTGAGTGGCCATTGCCTTTATGTTTGTTTGATTGCTGGTGAGTGACCATTTTGGAAGTACAGTGCTTGGTCTGGCCCAACTGCAGAGCTCTTGAGTTCTAGTCTTTCTAGAAAAATGGAAATGGTGCTGGAGATGCTAGTGCAACACAGCTTAAATCAGGGCATGACCATCCTGTGGGTGTTGACCTACTAGTGGAACACTGGTGGTCTAGTGAATATGTTTAGATAGAGGTGCTACCTTTTTACTGTTAAGGTTTGAGAGCCTGGCTATTCACCACAGCTTTGTGCCAAACCAAATTTGTGCCAAACCAAATTGTGATCATTGAGCCATCACATATATTTCTCTACATTATTTCGCTTTGGAATTGTAAAACAAGGCTGTTGTCAGACCATTATGAACTTGTATGCCACTTTTCAGATTTGAAATGGTAAAATAGTGACACTGTATTGTACTTCTGTGTGTTGCTCCCTGTTTCTCTTAGCTGCTTCAGGAAACACTTTGTTCTCTACCTTATTTCTACCCAGGCTTTCTCCCCAAGGGTGGCTCAAACCAGCCTGCGTTGTTCTCTTCACCATTTTATCCTCAGAACACTGCTGCAAGGTAGGTTAGCCTGAGAGTATGTGACTAGGCATCTTCTGTGGGTCACCCAGCAATTTTCCACAGCAGAGTGGGATTTTAGACCTGGGTCTCGAGGATTCTAGTTTGACACTCTATATTGCACCCACCACACTTCCCTCTGCAGTAAGTTTTAAGACAAAATGTTGCTGTTGCAAAGAGGGGATGGGACCACTTTTAATAATAGGATTCCTAATGAATATGAATGTTTAAAATAAAAGCTATAATCCTCTGGAAAGATTGTTAACCCTGAATTCAGTATGTTTGTATGTATGTGCTAGTATGAGGCAGGTGCATATACAAAAGCTATATAAAAGTGGAAAAAATACATCTCTAGCTTGTACATCCTAGTTAATTCTGTAATATGTCAAATGTCATGAGGATGCTATGATTAGAGATGTCAGGGAAAATGGATTGTGTCTCACTGTGGAATGTGACATCATTTTAGCATTTAAAAAAATCCACCTCTGACTTTACAATGTATTTTGCTCTCAGTATAGCCATGTAAAGTATTGGTCATACATAGCAAAATAGTATACCTTAGCACATTTGAATGATTGTTTTTACTATATTGGTGTAATTAAAGTAAGTTTAATTTTGTAGAGGATGCAATGTTTCATGCAGCTGTCCTCACAAAAGTCTTACTGAAGGTAGTCAATGGGAGGTATACTCAATCTGCAATGTGTTTATATAGGTAAGGTCCTTGTCCTGTTTGAGTCTATGGGCACCTTTGGAATTCTGACATAGTGGGGATGGTATAGCCACAAAATGGCTGTTGCTGGAGGTGGAGCCAATCACAAATTAGCTGCCACAGGTTACCTTTAGCCTGTGGTGCTGTGGTGACACCTTCTGCCAAAGCTGTTTTTAAAACTTGAACAGCCAATCAAGGTGCCAGTCAGAAGCCTCACCAATACTGATGTTAAACATGTAAATTTTGTTAAATTCCATTCATTTTGTGGCTAGTTGCTGAATAAATATGCAGAGGTTCATGCTTGAAATATATCTAATTCATATTTCATTTTGTAGATATTTTGGTATGATGTTTAGTGCTTTGAATACTTTAGTAACTTGATAGCCATTGTGATGTAGTGGTTCGTGTCTAGGATCTGGGAGACTCCAGTTTTGCATCCTCACTTTGCCCTAGTTCGTGTCTAGGACTCCAGTTTTGCATCCTCACTTTGCCCAAGAAGCTTGTTGGGTGATCTTAGGCCAGTCCATGCACAGTCAGCCTAATGTACCTCATAAGGCTGTTGTGAGGACAGATGGAAAATTATGTAAGCCACTTTGTGACCCCGTGGGGAGAAAGGCAGGGTGTGAAATAAGAAAATTATCTTTAAATAATGACTTCATCTAATTTGATGAAGACAGTCAAGACTAATTCTTTTTCAATTTCTTACAGAGCAAAAGCATTCTAGTTACTGCAAAGACTGGAATTCTGTTCATATGGCTGTGATTCATTACGGAACCTTGCAAGCTGTCTGAAGGCAGAGATTCTCAGAGGGCTATTGCTGTTTCTGCATTTTCAGTGTCTTCTCGAACACAATTAACTTTTGTATTTCTTTTGCTGTTCCTGCACAGACCGGGTTTGTGCTGCATTCTTTGTTGCACGCAAATACAATGTGGCTAGGAGAGAGAATCAATTCATTCATGGTCTTTGTGTAATATGTTTTGACAGATTTTAATGGAACTGAAACCAAGACAGGCCTTGTTTTCAGCCCTCTCACTGCATGTACACTTCAAAGTCTTAACTGTTAAAATGATCATTTATTCAAAGAAAGGGACCACTTTCCCCCAGTGTCTTCAAAATAGATAAGCCTACATTTTCTTTTGATAGCTTTTTTATTAGTCGCAGGTATGGCAGCTGCTACAATAGTTCATGACCCTTCAGAAGCAATGGAGCTCTGTGCTCCTTATGGGCTTTACCTTAAACCCATTACCAAAATGACCATCAGTGTGGCACTTCCTCAGTTAAAGCAGCCAGGGAAGTCCATTTCTAACTGGGAGGTGATGGAACGGCTGAAAGGAATGGTGCAAACTCACCAGTTCTCAACTTTACGGATTTCGAAAAGCACCATGGATTTTATCCGCTTTGAAGGAGAAGTAGAAAATAAGAGTTTGGTTAAATCCTTCTTGGCTTGCCTAGATGGGAAGACTATCAAACTCAGTGGCTTCTCAGACATTCTAAAAGTTCGTGCTGCAGAATACAAAATTGATTTTCCTACTCGACATGACTGGGACTCCTTCTTCCGTGATGCAAAAGATATGAATGAGACTCTGCCCGGAGAAAGGCCTGACACTATACATTTGGAAGGTTTACCTTGTAAATGGTTTGCACAGAAAGATTCTGGCTCAGAAAAACCAAGTGAAGAAGTTCTTATCAAGGTGTTTAGTAAGTTTGGGGATATACGCAATGTGGATATACCCATGTTGGACCCTTACAGAGAAGAAATGACTGGCAGAAACTTTCATACTTTCAGCTTTGGAGGCCATTTGAATTTTGAGGCTTATGTTCAATACCAGGAATATGCAGGTTTCATTAAGGCCATGAATGCTTTACGTGGAATGAAACTGATGTACAAAGGGGAAGATGGCAAAGCAGTGGCTTGTAACATAAAGGTGAGATCCTGTTGAGTCGTTTATAGTTGATTTCTTTGGTAGATCTATTGCATGCTCTTCTGTATATTTTGTTGCCTGGTATGCATTCTGAAACACTGTTTTAGGTACACATTCTGTTGATTTCTCCTTTTTGAAAGTTGATTTTATGTCATTGAGTGATTGTCAGGGACAGGATGGAGGGCTCATATTATATCAGTGCTGAGAGAGCTGCAGCGGCTGCCAGTTTGTTTCTGTTCACCGAGGGTTGATCTTTTAACACTGTTTTACTCTGGAAATTGTTGTTTCAATCTGTCAGTGGCTTGTTTTTATGGTATATGGGGTTTTTTTAATGCTGGGCTGGATTGTTTATGTAGATTTTAATATCTTTGTATATTTTGGTTTTGTAAACCACTGCTGACTGGCTCCTGTAGACGCAATGTAAATATTTTATAAATAAATAGTTCAGTGTTAGAAGTAGTTTTCTTTGTCACCTTATAATGGAAATCTGGGTATGTTTGCTTTTTTTCCTGGAATTTGTGGCTCACCTTTCCATAAATACAGCTAGTGATGGTACATATAGAGTGGCCCTCTCTAAAAAAAAATGTCTACAGGTACATAACTTGTTCAGGAATCCTTTTTGTTGTTCAGTCGCACAGTCGAGTCCGACTCTTCGCGACCCCATGGATCATCTCCTTTGCATTCCTGTTAATCCCCGTTCACAAGTAATGTGGTCTGTAGAGGTGTGGAGAGCATGATTCCCATTGCTTTTTTTTTCAGGTTAACATTGGAGTTCTCTTTGATGCGCCTGGAATGTTTTCATCTAACATAAAATTTCTTGCACTCCCACATGTCTCTGTACATATTTGGAACTGCTCAGAGCCAGAAGAATTGTTTTCAAAAATACAAGAAGATTTGTCTCTTGTGTAGCTAACCAATGCTGCAGTTTCTTAGAGTTTCACTTTTCTAGGCTGCCCTGTCACACACACCCTGAAACATTGGCTGTGTTATAGGCCCTTTTGTCCCTTGTGTCCCTTTGTTGTTCTTGTCACTGAATTAAAGACAAGAGAGAGAGCTGTGAAGTTTGTCAAGTTTTGTTTTCTCGGTCTCACATGAAAGACCTTTAAAAGTTTATTTTGCTGGCTTAATGACAGACACTGTAGTTAAAGAACAACTGGAGTACAGTATTTCCAAAAGTTAAGAATACAGAGAATTATTGGTAAAGGATATAAGTTAAGAGTCCACTAGACTATTTTGTATCCTAAAATGTATGTTAAATTAAAAAAAAAACATCTGTACTTAAGCTTAGCAGACTTCTAAACATTGGTATGAATACTTTCCCCTGTTCTTGTAAAGGTTTCATTTGATTCAACAAAACACTTGAGCGATGCTTCAATTAAGAAACGTCAGCTTGAAAGGCAGAAGCTTCAAGAGCTGGAAAAACAGAGAGAAGAACAAAAACGCAAAGAAAAAGAAGCCGAGGAAAGACAAAAAGAAGAGGAAAGGTAGACTTTTTGTTTATTCTTACCAGATCTCTAAACATTTCTGTACTTGGCATATCCTTGGGGTAGTTTGATTGTCTGTGAGAATAGTTTGAACTCTACATATATATTTTTGACCTTATTAATGAAAGCTTAGTTTAAGAATTCTGATGCAGGTGGATGAAAATGGGAAGCCTGCTTTCGGAAATTCTACCCTTTATTTGCTGGAAAGTGCAGTAGTCGGTCTTTAGGTCTTTTCTAGAACTGAACTACATCTCAGACTACTGTGGTGAAAAAAGGCCTCAGTTTTCTGCAGCATTACTTCAGAGTGGTACTACTGGTATTGTGCTCTTGTAAGGGGCATGAAGATTGCAGTTTTGTCCATTCTCTAAATGTCTTATCTTTTATTCCTCAGGATGCTTGCTGATGTGTTAAGAGTAAGAAATTTTAAATAACTGTCGGAAATGGGCTTGGAAGGAGACAGCATTTGTCGCCCTCATGGACTATCTTTGCAGACAGCTGGACTGAGGCGGGTCGGCGCTGCTGTTATTGCTTGATCTTACAGTAGCATTTGACACAGTCGATCACAACCTTCAGACCGACCGCATTGGCAACATAGGAGTCCATGGGGCAGTTTTGAACTGGCTCACCTCATTTCTCCAAGGAGAGAGGGTGTCAACTAGACATCCCTTAGTTTGTGGGGTCCCTCAGGGGGCAGTCCTCTCTCCAATGTTGTTCAACATCTATATGCGCCCCCTTGCCCAGCTGGTGCAGAGTTTCAGGCTGGGGTGTCACCAGTATGCTGATGACACCCAGCTGTATCTGTTGATGAGCAGCCACCCGGACACCGCCCCACAAAATTTGGCCGAGGGGCTGGAGACCATGGTGGGATGGCTGAAAAAAAGTCAGCTGAGACTGAATCCAACCAAGATGGAGATTCTGTGTCTGGGTGAGGGGGATTCAGGCTTGGGGTACCAACTCCATACCCTTGATGGTGCACCCTTAACATCAGCATAGACTGTCAGGAGTTTGGGTGTGGTTCTGAATGTCTCCTTATCAATGGAGGCCCAGATCACAAACGTTGCCAAGCTGGCGTTTTTCCAGCTACACCGGGGGAGGCAACTGGCCCCCTTCCTGTCTCTCCCTGACCTAGCCACAGTAATCCATACAACGGTCACCTCTAGATTGGACTACTGTAACTCCCCCTATGCTGCCCTACTACCCTTGAGACTAATCCAGAAACTCCAGAATGCAACGGCACAGGTCCTTACTGGAATATCATGGACAGCACACATTTAATCTGTGTTATGCCAGCTGCACTGGCTCCCACTGGAGTACCGAGTCAGGTTCAAGGTTTTGGTATTGACCGTTAAGGCCTTGAGCAGTCAGGGACCCACGCATCTTCAGGGCTGTCTCCTCCAGTATGTTCCCTGGAGAGCGTTATGCTCTGCAGTGAACAATCTACTGGTAATTCCCAGCCCCAAAGAAGTCCAGCGGTCCTCAAGCAGAGCCTCAGCCTGGCTCCTGCCTGGTGGAACTCTCCGCCAAATAATATCTATGCTCTGCAGGTCATCATGCAGTTCCACAGGCCTTGCAAGGCAGAGATGTTCTGCCAGACAGATGTTCTTGAGGACAGTGACAGATGCCATCCTACTGGCATTCCCTCCCCCCCCTCTTTTTCCTTTCTTCCCCTTTCCAACTTCTTGTGGGGCAGTGATGAAACTTGGAATCTGAAAATTTTATCTATGGATTATTTAAATTGTTTATTTATGAATGTTTTAATCATGTTTTTATCATGTTGTTTATTGCCCTGTGTATTCAGGGGTGGGGTGGTCTATAAATTGAATGAATAAATAAATGTAAAATGTCATTGATAGAGTGACTGCTGGATTCTAGACCGTTGTTTTCAGTAGCTTGTTATTTATCCTTTCTGGTACAGAAACATTACTTCTCACTGTCTGCACCCTATCTGCTATGCAAACTGATGGCTTTTTTTAATGAAAATATCACCCAAACATCTTGGTTTTCACAACTGACAGTGTCTCTTTTTAAAGTTAGCTTTGTGCCAGATTGAAGACATGTCTTCCTTTGTATTCTGAGGTGGCTTTCTACTTCCAGTCTTCACTCTGGTATTTCGTAGAGATTGCAGTCTTGGGCACGTTTATGTGAAACAAAGTTGTATTGAAACTGGTGGAACTTAAGTGTGAAGTGAGTGCGTATCATGTGTCTTTTGGTTGAAGCATCAAATGCAACTGGAAACTGTGTACCTGTTGTGACTTATGTAATATCCATCTTTAGGAGACAGAAGGAACTTGAGGAACTGGAACGAGAAAGAAAAAGAGAGGAGAAATTGCGCAAGAGAGAACAGAAGCAAAAGGATCGTGAAATTCGTAGGAACAAGAAAAGGCTTGAAAAAATGCAAGCTGAAGAGCAGAAAAAACTGCAAGAAAAAATAAAACTAGAAGAGAGGAAGCTTCTTTTAGCTCAAAGAAATCTTCATTCCATTCGGCTAATTGCTGAGCTGCTGAGTAGAGCCAAGGTAACTTTTTACAAAACTAGTTTGAGCAAGTTTCCATGTTAACCATGTGTATCAATTGTCCATAGCGTCTTTTGATTTCAGGCTTTCCAGTGTGCATAATTTGTAGGTTCAGTTCCTGCTCAGTAAAGTACTAAAATGGTGCCAGTGGCCCTTTGCTTCTGGCGTTGAGCGGTTGTGAATTAGGCAAGCAACCCTATCCTCCTGTCTTTCCACTTTTACTTGTATGGAAAGCAAGTGGGCCTCTATCCGCCCAACACTTATAAAACTGAACTTGGATACTCTCATGTGTGCTGCAGTCAATGCAGATTCGTTGCTGAGACAACTTGCTGTAAGTCTGCAGCTGGGTGTCTAGGATCATCCCACACTCCTTAGCAAGGGACATCCGGTTAGCCCGGGCCAGGGCGTTTTCTGCCCCGGCCCCGGCCTGGTGGAACATGCTCCCGCCTGAGATCAGGGCCCTGCGGGATTTGTTGCCATTCTGCAGGGCCTGCGAAATTGAGCTGTTCTGCCAGGCCTTTGGTGGAGGTGGTGGATGTCCAATAAAATCTCGGCCTCCCCTGCTGAAGCTGCTGTCTGATGTGACCCAGGTTAAGAAGTTCGAGACACCAATGGCGCCAGGTGGAAACCTCTGTATGAGGATAAATAGCACACTCTGTTTTAATTTATGTTGTTTTCCATTGTCGTAACTGTTTATAGTTATATGTTTGAAAATTTGATATGTTTTCGATATTGTGCTGCGGTCTGCCCTGAGCATGCTTGCCGGGAGGGCGGAATATAAATTTGAAAAATAAATGAATAAATAAAATCTCCACTGCATCAGTTTCTCCAACAAGGTGCAGTGGCCTGGTGTTGACATGGACAGGGAGCAGGCTAGGTACCCACAGGCAGCATTGCAAAGATTTCCAAAGTGGGTGGTTGTTGCTGTAGTTGAGGTGTTATGAGACACAGAGGGCTCTTAGTGTACTAAGGAAGTTTTCACATATAAGAATTCTCGGTCACCAAGCTTAGGAAATTTTACGTGTCTCAACAGCTTCATGTGGCTGCCTATAAATTTAGGACATGAATAATATTCATCAAACAGCTACTATCCAAACAAAACCCCATAGAAGTTAAATTGAGGATAATAAATTATCCTCCAGTGCCTGAGGCTTCTTGAAGCTGACATCTAAGCCATTCATATCACCAAACAATTGATTTAGTGCACAAGTCTTTGTTGTTAACAGTTGATCAGTACAGAATAGGATTTAGTGGAAATAATCTGTTCTGAGCTGACTTTTTTTGAGGTTGTCCATTGTGTCATTTCTGCTTGCCTTGTAGGAACTGTCTGAGCTGAGCCTGCCTTTGCTTGTGGGATTGTATTAGTAGTTCGGAATGAAAACCACTAATTCATATAATGCAGTATTTCTCTTCTTTTAAGGAAATAATTTAATAGATCCAATCTACGTCTTTGGTCAAGCTCACAGAACTCTCTTCCTTACTATGGCCCCTGTCCCACATGGCTTTTGTCCACATAGCTTAGTCTCATGATCTCCCAGCATAGCCTTTTTGTTTGGTCAGAGGAGACCCTCCCACTCCTCTTTTCACCTGCAAAAAAAAAACTGGTCGGCTCCAACCAACTATCTGAAGTTGAATATTTATCTATGCAGTTCCTTTTTCTAACATGTTGTCCCTTATAATGGTTCTCTGAATCTGTGCAAGGTTGGCTTTGTCCTACAATGAACATGGTTATCCAGATGATAAATGTTACTCTCCCCTTCCCCCTGTGTTCTTAGGCATTAAAACTGCTGGAGCAAGAACACAATGAGGAAAAGGTCCGCCTTCAGCAGCTCGAAGAGAAG
>NW_015173683.1:117115-124129 GCF_001447785.1 Gekko japonicus | reverse complement strand
TGCAGAGGAAAGAGAGGGAATTGAGGGAGAAACTGTTAAGCAACCTCATGAGCAAGAAAGAAGAGGCAACCGATTTGAAAAGGATAGAACTCAATTCTGACCCTCTGAAAGCAATTGGGGGTGTTTCCCACTGTGTCACATCTACCTCAGCCCAGTCCACCTTGGCCAGACCCATTCAGTGCTATCAAAGCAGCATATCACTTAATGAAAGTATGAGTCCTCAGCTGAAATACCTGAATGGAAGCTTTCAGGAGGTTGTTCACATCAATGACAGAGAGACTGTTTCTGAAGAAAGTAGCTCAGGTGTCCTTTCTTGCATCCCTGTAAATCAGCAATGTAGGAGTACATTGGAACATGAGCAGAAGACATACAAAAAAGACTTATTGACTGAACAAGACAAGTGTAACAGAGAACCAAGTAAGGGGAAGAGTCAGTCGTACAAAGATGTGCATAACCATCATAGCAAAGAGAAAACTGAAAAGAACAGGCATAGGAGAGACTTAAGCAGTGAGGATGAAAAACACAGAAAAGATAGACACCACCACAAAAAATATGCTGCAAAAAGTAGCAGTCCTTGCCAGAGAAGCTCAAGTCGAGAACATGCACGAGAGAGGCGATCCTTTAGTAGGGACAGGGGGCAGGATAAAAGAGGAGGCAGTCATGGTCACAAGAGCACAAGCAAGAAACAAAAACACCAGAAGAGATCTTTGAGCAGTCAAAGAAACTCTTGGAGTAGGTAATTAAAATGACTTGGCCTTTTTGTGTAAGGGCTATCTCAGGCAGGACTGGAATGGACCCTCTGTGGAAGACGGAGGAAAAGAAACTGATCAGTTGTTTTACTTGAATATAGTTTTATGGAGCCCAAATGCATATAACCAGGCATTTTGAAATTTTCTTTTGTGACTTCTCATCTGTCAGATCTCTGCTGGCTTTCTACAGTACCATGCCTTCTGAACATTCTTGCTCACACTTTGACTGCCTTTCATGGCCTTCACTTCTTCTGCTGGGTCCCTTTTTCAGATACAGCCACAGCACCCTCTTTTTCAGAAACTGGCCTGTGTATGTTTTGGGAAGGAAACATGAACTTAAGAAGTAATTATGTGCTTGACTCATACGAACTCAACAATTCAGTGCAGGATGTTTTGCTTACCTGAGTTGGTGCTAGATGTATCCGTAAAGGCAAACCTGTTTTTACAAAATGCCGTGATGGCTCTTGAGGAATGCAGATTTGACAGTGTGACCTAGGGCTCAGATGGTCATGGTCTTTGATTCTATTATTCAATGTTTCGGAGTTCTGTTTAAAATACACATACACACACTCTTAAGAGTTTAGCATCTCAGTGAAAGTACACATGGGTCTGCTGTCGTATTTGATGTTCAACTATTTTGTTCATACTGTTGGTTGAAATACCTCTCCTCATGCAGTTGCACAGACATCTATCTTTTGAAAGAGGGGCCTTCCTGCGAAATTATTTTTACTTGTAATGTTCAGGTTCAAAGTTGCTATTTCTCTTAAGTATGTTTATAATATCTTTGCTTCTGGAAATGAAGTTCAGGAATTTCCAAAAAAGCAAAAAGTTAACATTGCCGTGCAAAAACCAGCTTTTTTACCATCTTATGGTAAAAACACAAAAGCCATTGCCAGTGAACCCAAACTGCTGTTTCATATTTCAGTACATTAAAGATCTGTACATTTACTGCATTAAATCAGATCTCATTTGTGTGTGTTTTGATAATTTGATAATTACTGGGTTGTCCTGATAACTTTTAATATGAAATGAAAGTAGTCTTCTTCACAAGAAGATAATGGAAGCTTACAAATGTTTCATGGTTCTTTGGTCTCAGTTATAGATGGCGTTTGCAAAGTGCTTTGAGGAGAGACTCCAAAACACCAGATAGTGGAATAGATAATGGGTGGATCTAAAGGCTTCTGCAAATGGAGTAAATTCATGTGAGCAGCTTTTACTGCCTGCCCCCTTCATCCAGAACTCCTTGGGCCATCAGACATCCTTGGACACAACTCAATTCACAATGCTTCAACTAAATGTTCTAGTAGTGACAAGTATTCTGCACCGTGTTCATGTACACACTAGGAACGTACAACAGGTAAAAATGTCAGGCTGCAGTTATTGTTCTTTTTAAATAATTTTAACACTCCTTTTTCTTTTAAAAAACAGTTGCTACTAAATGTTGAAGGCTTTGTTTTGACCCAAATAGTAAGTAATACATTGATCCCATGTACCAGGAAGATAGTTTGGCCCTCTTGTTACCATTTGCAATGGCTTTAAAATAAACCTAAGAAACATTTAAACTCTTGTCATCAAGACAATTAGGTGGGTTTCTCAGGTTTTTCAGCATTCAGGTGTTAACTGCATTTGCTGTGAAAAACAGTGGAACTGAGATGTTTTACTGGAGCAGTTGTGATGTGCAGCGCTGTGTGCTGTTTTAAAGCAAACGTGGTTACAAGTGGAGAACTTGCAGAACGAAGCCAGAAGGCTGTTGTACAAATATTTTCTAATCAGAAACTCTCAGAGTTGGAGACCAGAGCCATCCATGTGAACTATCATTTAGTAAAATAAGATTACAGTCATCACCATATCTATTTCCCTGTTGCTTCTATTCATTACTTATTTAAATATTTATTTCTCATCTCCAGAGGGATCCAAGGGGGCTTACAACAGCAATAGAAAAAAAAAATAAAATCAGTTACGTCTTGGCCCAGTTATGTGTCCAATGGGCCAGTTTGTCCAATTCCATGAGCCACAGCTAAGAGGCAAGAACCCTCATTGGCTTGCACTTCCAGTTGTTCCCAAGCTTCATACCTGGAAACAGGAAGGGAAAACAAAAGCATCTGTCAGATGTTACAGCTAGTACCCATGTTCCTCTCAATATTCTCTCCCTGCTCCAGAATCCTAGTGCTGCTCTCTGTTCCATTTTTCTGATAAGCCCCCTATCATTGTATGTTAGCACCAAGCATCACTTGAAGGGTTTTTTGTTTTTTAAAAAGAAATGCCCATGGGGGGGGGGGGTTATGTTAGAAAAGGTGATTTCCACCAGTTCTCATGCAGAACAGCCCCCTCCAATGGAGCTGGTACTTGGTACCAGTGACAGTCCCCCACCCCCCAAAAAAAACCCCTGTGGAAATATCTCTACATTGTGTTTCCAAATGTCCTTTTTTGTAATTAGTGTGAGGTTTTAAAGAGAACTTTAAATGCTCTTAACTATACCATAAATTTGCATTTTTACTGTGAAAGTTTCCAATGGTGGGTCATTTGACCTGGTTGAATTGAAGCAAGCTAGGAGAAACTGCAGCTAAAATCTTATTTACAGTCTTACACCCTCACCCCTCTCATTACTGAGCCTGATGCTAACTGATGGCTGAAGATATTTTGCATGACAGGATTTTCATGCTCAAAGAGGCTTGGAGACGTAACAGCTTTCACAACAAGCACTTTGGGGTATTAGGCTCCAGTACCTTAAGATTTTCTTAGGGAGTGAAAGCAGTTCTAATTTACCCTCTAAATTTTAGTAAGAGCTTAGGCAGTAATCATCAATCACTGCCTATGGAAACTGCAAACTGTGCACAATATATTCCATCAGTTTAGTTACTGGTACCAACAGTCTTTTGTACGCAAGACACTGCTTTAGTAAATCTTTTTAGCTGATTATCTTGGATATCCTCAAGAGGAACAGCTGCTCGCCGCATTGTAGAAAGAGATTTATTGCATTTTGTTTTAATCAACAAGATAGCCTCACAGATTAATATTTAAAAACGTGTCATTTTTATTGAAGAAGTCAGGATTACTGACTTTTGAAAGATAAATGCTTGCTCCCATATCTCTGCTACCATGTGGATGATGGAAGAATCTATTTTTAAGGATCATGTTGAACATGGGGGGGGGGGCTCCAAACCATGGCTTTCAGAAAAGGGGTAAAATGAATCTCCGTGGTCCCACCACCTCATCCCATCAGCTTAATACAACACATCTTAATTTTTATTTTAATAATAGCCATGCTGACATAATGGCCAGTGCAACAGTTCTATGAGAAAACTGTGTGGAAGAGATTAACACTTGTTCTAATCTATCCCAAGGGCTTCATAAAATGTTAAAAATAACAGGTGTTGGAATATGAATTGCTTCTATTAGAGTTGACTAATCTTGTAAGTTTTCATTTGGTAATCACATTGACCTTTAAGGCCCTTAATGGTCTGGGACCGCCTCTCCTGGTATACTCCCAGCAGAGCACTGCGCTCAGCAGTTCAAAATCTGCTGGTGGTTTCGGGCCCGCGAGCTATCTGGCTGTCCTCAACCAGAGCCAGGGTGTTTTCTGCCCTGACTCCAACCTGGTGGAACTCTCTGCCGAATAACATCTGTGCCCTGCAGGGCCTGATACAGTTCCACAGGGCCTGTAAGGCAGAGATGCTCCACCGGGCATTTGGTTGGGGACAGCGACGGTTCCATCCTTTCTGGCACTTCCACCCCTCTGCCTCCCCCTGAGGCCAGTGACACCATCAGGAAATTTTAACGCCATCTTTTGGTACTACCATGTTTTTATTGGTTTAACCAGGGCTATTTGGGGGCAGGAACACGCAGGAACAGAGTTCCGGCTGGCTCCCAAGTTGACCACGCCCCGCAGGAAGTCATTAGCATAATAGGCCACACCCAACAGCAGAAACTCATTAGGATTGGCTACATTACAGGTGTGTGGCCTAACATGCAAAGGAGTTCCTGCTACAAAAAAAGGCCCTGGGTTTTGACAACAAACAAGGTAAACAGAATAAGAAGCAAAAGGTAGGTGTGGCTGGATGACCACACTTCTAGTAACATGGGCGTGCAGCCTAATGTGCTAATGAGCTGTGCTGTCAGGGGTGTGGCCTAATATGCTAATGAGTTTCTGCTGTTGGGTGTGGCCTATTATGCTAACGAGATCCTGCTGGGCTTTTTCTACAAAAAGAGCCCTGGTAACAGTATTTAATGTTTACATGTTATTATGTTGTGCATGACCCTGAGCCCGGTCCCTCTGGGGGGGGGGGGTAGTCTAAAATCAAATATAATAATAATAATAGTGACAGGTTAATTCCCAAAGCAACATATTTAAAAACTAGTTTCAGGTGGGTAGTCATTTGGGTCTGCAATTGAAGAGGAAGATTCGAGTCCAATAGCACTTCAAATACCAACACGGTTTCAAGGGCATAAGCTTTCAAGAGTCAAAGTCTCCTTTGTCAGATTTAAAAACTGCTCTAACTTGTAGCCTGCAACCATTCCAAGAGGCCCAACGTTAACGGGAGCAAATGAAACCCACAGTGGTTGGAACATTTCATTCAAGTGAGTGGCATTCATATAGTTAACTAGGCTGCCCAAATGACCTGTGCCAGAAGGGAAGAGGCTATGAAAAGGGATAGAGGATTTCTGTCGGAGAAGAGTAGCAACATGGGCTCCGCAGAGGACCTCGAATATCTTCAGACGTTAATTCAATACCAGAATGGATTTTTAATATCAAAGGTAAGGGTTACAGGTAATACCTTAACATTACTGAAATGAAAAAGAAACATGTACTTCTCTGTGGTTGTGTAATCAAAAATGAGTAAAACTTCATACAAGATTTACGGGGGTGAACCCTTGAACCTAACCATCATTATTGTGATTTGACACTGGAGCTCTGTTTATTTAAAGGACTGAAGCTGACATTATCTTTGTGAGCTTGACCAACATCCGAACAATGTATCTCAATGCAATGAATTTAGAACATGTCTGTCACATTGAGAATCCCATTTTTTTTATTAACAATTTGGTAAAACTATATAATTTGTCATACTTACAATTGTGTTCAACTTTCTTTCTTGAAAACATTTATCTGAAATCCTTTAATGTTTAAATTGGAAGGAAAACACTTTAAAATTCCTGATTAAAAAAAAAAATCATCAACAACCGAAGACATTACTTAAAAACAGCCATGTAGCTTTCCCACCATCTGTATTTCTTTCTTGCTTGCTTTCCTTTTTTTTTTTTACAGAGAACATATAGTTGCTTGGCATTTACCAGCTTGTGCTGTCCAGGAAAGAAATCTGGTCTTGGTTAATATGTTTCCTTACACCATTGCACAGTTTAGAAAGAAAGTAGATGGCGAGATAATTCTGTTATGATTTTTACATTCTAAAGAACTGTTCAGTAGTGGGGGGGGAGGAACCTGTGGGTGTGTAAGAATTTTTTTAAAAACCCTCAGCAGTTCTTATCTTTGCAGTCATTGAAATAGATTTTGTAAACCCATAAAGTGATTGGAATATTGTAAAGCCGGCTAAAGAAATGTTCAGAATTTCCATCAGACATTGCCAGAAGAGGAATATTGAAGTGAGACAAAGTTAACCTTTGTAATGTCTCCCTTTCTAACTTAAATGCTTCCAGATCCACCCCATTGTACCTTTCATTCCTTCTCTTCTTTGGTTCTTAGGTTATGTTTGCAGCCTGTGAGTTGGGCGTTTTTGACCTGTTAAGCAAGTCAGAAAAGACCTTGTCCACAAAGGCTATTGCTGAACAGCTGGGTACCAGTCTCCAAGGGATGGAGAGACTGCTTGATGCATGTGTGGGTTTGAAGCTCCTGACCATAGAGGTCAAAAATGGAGAAGGTAACAATGTCTGGATGGAATCAGTATGACCAACCACTTTCTTTTCTTTTTTTTTTATATTGACTCTCCTAAAAAGGAGAGAGTTTATTGCTTTTAATATCAGAAAAGGGGAAGGTATATAGCGGGACTAAGAAAAGGTTGAGTGATGCTCTTATTAGTATGTTAATCTTTTGTTAGTATTAAACAAATCTTCTTTTGGCTTCTTCTGCGAGATGTCACTCGTCTTTCATCTTGACCTGTGAAAAACAAATATAAATGTTAATGTATTAGTAGTGTCCCTTTGGTTTATTGTTAGTAATGTCTTTTCATGCGCTTTCCGAAACAGTCTTCATGTTCTGGGCTGCCTTCGTTTTATGTCTCTCAGGTTGTAAAATGGACCTTTCCCCGCT
>NW_015173683.1:78843-117070 GCF_001447785.1 Gekko japonicus | reverse complement strand
CAATAACTATTTTGGTGGTTTTGCAAGAATAAGGTCAGTCCTTTATATGCCTTCCTCTTCATTCGAATTTCAAATGGAACATCTTTCAAAATTCTGACCGTCTGCTCTCCAATCTTCATAGGCGTTGACGAAGACGCTCTCAATATTTGATCCCGAATTCTCTGTTTTGTAAACTTGACCACCACTTCTGCCGGCAAATTATTCATCTTTGTAAAGTTGGAATAGGCTCTGTAGACCAGATCCATTTCCTCGCTTATTTTATCCGCTTCCCAGCCGGTGAGTGGTGCCAAAGCTTCCGCTAAAATACTTCGGAGATCCTCTTTTTCCAATTCTTTTATGCCTTGAAATCGGAGAGTCAAATTTGATTTTTCCATTTGAAGCATCAATAACTTTTTATCTTGCATTTCTTGATGCTTTCCCATTTTATCCACCTTCTTCTTGACCTTTTGAGTATCTTCTGCTGAGACCAGACATTTCTGCGCGATTTCTTCAATTTTCTTAGCTGTATCATTCAACTGGATCTGCTGGTTACTGAGAACACTTTCCATGCTTGTCAACGTTTGATTTATTTTTTGCATTTGCTCCAGCAGAGGGCGCAAAAGCTCACTCTCCTGTTGAGTGACAGCCGGCTCCAAGGGGCAGGAGCCACCACCGGAAGTTCCTCCCAGCTTCTTTGCCGGCTTCTCCTGAAACTTTTTCTGCCCCGACATCTTTATTTTATTGTTTACTTTTTAAAAGTTCGTGCCGCGCAGCTAGCGGATGGATCTTCCTGCCTCTCTTAACAATTCACTAAAAGGTAACACCACTCTTTTAGAATTTCACTCCCCCCCTCTTCTCTCTGTTAAATCAGTCTCTGTTTAGTCGGGGGGACTTTCCCCCTCCTTCCCTGCGCTTTTTCACTGGGGGGGGATGCGCTTCACTCCTTTTTTCCCGTTTCCGACCGGCAACTCACAGTTTTAGCCGAATATCTTCTGTTCAAACGCTTTTCCGCTTCATCACTCGGTGACGTCCGGCGGCTCTGCTAGTCCCCGTATGGGACACTGCTGCGGCAAGGGGCATGGGGCGAGCCTCAATTTCTGACCTTCGGGCTGGGAAAGAGGCACATCCGCTGAGCGCCCCGGATCGGAGCCTCTCACTGAGGCTCCTTAGGGTCTCCGCTTGTGCGGATTCCCCCCCTTGGCCGCACGTGGGCGAATCACCTCCGGGAGCTTCCCAGAGTTGTGACCGCCATTCACAGAAGCCAGACCGGAAGCCACCAACCACTTTCTATCTTGGTCTCAGCATGCAAGCTGAAGTGGGCGATATCTGGTAGTTTCTTCAAAAAATTGAAGGTAGTATGGAAGAAGGATTGCCGTCCTTGGTACATACATTCATCCTGCTGTTACCTTTTGGTAAGCAAGTTTTAGAGGTTTCTGTATTTTTTCTGAAATAGGAAGGGCACGAAGTGGCGCATTCATGACAAATTTTGGCTGGTTCATGGTTTGCAAACTGAAGTTTCTGGCAGGTCAACTGGCATGAACTTTCCACGAACTTTCAAGCAGTTCATGGAGGTTCCTGCCAGTTGGTGAATGGATACATTTCCAGACAGTCTCCACTCAAACAAAATGTTTACCAAACTTCAAAGCAACAGAAGAAGCAGAGTCATCCAGCCTTGGCAAAACTCTTCGTCAGTTTCAAACTAGTCATGTCAAAGAGGCCCCCCCCCCGCCAGGTTCCTTTGTGTTCTCTTCCTATTTTCTTGCACAGAGCTTGCAAAATCCCACCCCTCTTGCTTGGATTTGTGACTCTGTACTTTGAGATCAGTCCTTCTAAGCTTGCAATGCCAGTGGTACTGGGTTCTGCTGAGCACTCTGTGATTGCACTGGTACTGCTGGGCAATTCTATACATTGTACTGGTTCTGCTAGGCTTGCAAAAATGCCCCCTCTTGCTTTGGTTGTGATTGAGCTGGAATTGCCACATTGGCACTGGGTTCTGCTAGGAACTAGCACATTACACTGGTTCTGCTGAACTTGCAACTTACCCACCCCTTGCTTGGACAGTGATTCTGCTGGGCTTGCAAAAATGCCCCCCTACCTTCAGTTTCTACTGCAGAGATTCTCTGGGACTTTGATTCTGTTTTGCTGGGCTTCTATTGCCCTTGCTTTTTTGCTGTTCCCCCCTCCATTGGAAACAATGGAGGATGGGGCACCTTCTTTGGGGGGGGGCATAACTCAGACCAGGGGTCATTTCGTAGAAAAAGAGCTAGGGGAACTCATTAGCATAACTCATTAGCATATGCCACACCCCCTGACATCACTGGAAGTGTGTCATAAGGCCACACACCCCGCCCCCAACGGTCCCGGCTGCCGGCACCGGCCTTGCAGCTCCACTGCTGAGCCCCATGAGGGGCCCGGCGGTGGACCTGCAAGGCCGGCGGGAGTGCAAGGAAGCCCCGCGAAGGCCCTCCCTGGGCCCAGGCAGGCAGGGGTGGGGAGAGGCAGGGAGGAAGCAACTTACCCTCCCTCTTCTCCTGCCTCCTCCTGGCTGAATGAGGGCCGGAAGCGGGGTGGCCGGAAGCAGGGGGCGGGGCTTCGTCATGTGCCCTGCCCTCCGTACCTCACCCGGGGGAACTGTGTTCCCCCGCGTTCCCCCCCGAAATGACCTCTGACTCAGACACTGTAAATCCAATCCTCACCAGATTTGGAAGCCAGGTAGAGGAGAGTCAGCCAGAGATTCCTTGTGAGTTTGGTGTCTCTAACATGCCAGGGGGACATTTTTTATTTTTATTTTATTTGTTTAATTTGTATCCCACCCTCCCCACCAAGGTATGCTCAAGGTATGATATATAAAAATATCAGTGAAATATATTAAAACACAGATTTAAGTAAAACCACAACATATAAAAGGAGCTGTGGTGGCTCAAGTTGTTAAGACGCTGAACTGCAGGCTGTGGAAGGTCAGTAGTTCAGCAGTTCGAGACCCGGGTGCCGCATGATGGAGTGAGCTCCCATCTCTAGTTCCAGCTCCTGCCATCCTAGCAGTTCGAAAGCAAGAAATGGCAAGTAGATAAATAGGTACCACTTCGGTGGGAAGGTAACAGCGTTCCGTGCGCCTTGGGGTTTAGTCATGCCGGCCACATGACCACGGAAACATCTTCGGACAGTGCTGGCTCTTCGGCTTTGAAACGGAGATGAGCACCGCAACCCTAGAGTCGGATTCAACTGGCTTTCGAGCAAGGGAACCTTTACCTTTATAACATATAAAATCATAGGTGCTAGGAACATAGGTATTAATAAATGATGGCGGCATTCTCTCTACATCCAGATAGTCAACTACCACCATCAGATTCTTGTCAGGCTGTTGGTTATTAAGTTGGTACTAATGTTGGGGCCAGGGCCACAGTATTGAAAGGCGGCACCCTAATCGAAAGCCTGCTGGAAGAGCTCCATTTTACCCGCCCTGCAGAACTATAAAAGGTCCCGCAGGACCCTAATGTAATCCAGAAGCTCATTCCACCAGTAAGGGGCCATCACAGAAAAGGCCTTGGCCCTCATCACGGCCAGCCTGGCTTCTTTAGGGCCTGGGAGGGTCAAACAATTTTGGGACCCCGATCTTAATGCTCTCTGGGGAACATGTGGGGAAAGGCGGTCCCTTAGGTAAGTAGGTCCCTGACCATTCTACTCCATCAAGAACCTCATGAACCAAACCATTTAGCTCTTAAAAGTTTGTGATGGTTTGTGGCTCATGTACTGAACGTGCCACAGACCATTAACTGAAATGCACCGCATATTCCCAGTTCATGCCCATCCCTATTCTCAAACCTGAATAACATGTTTGCCAGTTTGTATGTGTATGTACATGGTGGGAAATGATGCCTCTTCCAACCCACTTCTAGCTCTCTAAAAAGCATTTGTTTCCATCCTGGGTACAAAAAAACCATTTGGGTGCATGGAAGAGTATGTGTTCAAGGACACATGCCCTAGTGTTCTGCTTTTGTTCCCCCCCCCCAGTAGAATTTTTTTGTGCTGCCTCAAAATTCTTTTAAATTGCTAACTTTAAAAAGATAAATTTGAATGTAAGAGGACTATTGTTGGGAGGGGCTGTCTGTAAGGATCTTGGCACATGGCCCTCTGGATCATGGAGTATATCTTTTAGGTTCTACTTGACTATGTAGTTCATACCTTTCACTATTAAAGATGAGAGCATTTCACTCTGTCATGGAGATGTAGGCCTCATTAGATTTTTCAGGTGTATCATGACACTTATAAGTGAATCTCATGTTTGGATAAATGGGTAAAATGTTCTGCACAAGTGAGTTGTTCAGTGGACCTCCTGATTCTGGAACATTGTCACTCCAATGTCTGCATAAAGGACCCATCTAACATAGGATTTGCAATATATAAAAATTATTTATAGTAAATTCAAGTGAGTACAATATATCTTCCTTTCTTCATTCTCCTTGTTCTTTGGTCATGGTTCCATCAGGCATCTTATGGTGGATTCTGCATGTGTTGAAGTTGCCTGAATAATCCCTATTTTTAAAGAGATTCAGTATGGATTTGCTTTCCCTCATAACCCAATGTGATCAGAAAGCATAAGAATGAACCAAGGATGCGGAGAAAGCATTTGACAATGTTAACTGGACTTTTATGTTGGAGATGTTTCACATGTTAGATGCAGGAGAAAGCTTTATTACTATGATTCAAGCAATATATAGTGAACAAAAAGTGAAAGTTATGGTCAATGGAGAATTTTCAAATAATTTTGAGATCCAGAAAGGTACGAGGCAAGGATGTCCTTTATCCCCACTTTTGTTTATTATGGTACTGGAAGTTATGAATGAAGCCATCAGAAGAGAGAGTAAAATAACTGGACTTCAAGTAAAGAAAGAACACTTTAAAATACTAGCTTTTCCAGATGATGTGGCATTAATACTTGAAAACCCAATAGAAGCAGCGGGAGCTTTGATGGATAAGATTGAAGAGTATGGAGCAGTGGCGGGCTTCAAAATAAATGTAGAAAAAACTAAAATTATAACTAAGAACTTGGACGACAAACAAAAAGAAAAGTTACAAGACATCACAAGATGTCAGATTGTAAAAAACCCCTAAATATCTAGGAATTACGGTTACAAACAAATGCAGTACACTCTATAAAGACAACTATAGAGCACTGCTACAAAAAACTAAAAAAAGACTTAAGACAAATGGAAAAATCTGCAACTTTCCATGATGGGAAGAATCGCTACAATAAAAATGAACATTTTACCTAGATGGATGTTTTTATTTCAAAGTATTCCGGTATTACAAAATCAAAACTTGTTTAAAGATTTAGACCAGATGACATCCAAGTTTATATGGCAAGGGAAAAGGGCATGAATAAGATTGAAAATGCTACATGATGTAAAAGAAAGAGAGGGGTTTGGCGTACTGATTTGGTTACTGTATTATAGAGCTGCAGCATTAGTATGGATTAAAGAATGGATTACTTTAGAAGATAAGAGACTTTTAAAAATTGAGGGCCATGATTTACTGTTAGGATGGAATGCTTTCCTGAAAGGACACAAACACAAAGATTTTGTTTTACTTAAAACAAAAACATGCTTAAAACATTAGCTCTGTAAGATGCAAACCTACTTTTGATTTATTGACATTCACCACAGAAATCTCATGCTCAGAGTCTAGGACCCAGGTTAAAACATGAAATGGCTGAGTGATTAAGAGAGATATGATTGTATGGGCCCAGAATATAGGCCACAATATTAATTTAGAAGAGTGGGAGCAGATTTGGATGAAGAATATAAAATTAACTAATGCTGTGTCATATAAAGAGAACATGTATAAGATGTTTTATAGATGGTATATTACACCAGATAGATTAGCTAAACAAAATGTTAACTGCTCTGATAAATGCTGGAAATGTAAAAATAAGATTGGCTCTTTTTATCACACGTGGTGGCTATGTGATGTTACAAAGAGGTATTGGAGATGGATTAATGAGATAATGGAAAAAATAATAAGAACTAATATCCCGTTTACTCCAGAGATACTGTTATTGAATATATTTCCGAAATACTTTGATAAAGCAGATAGGTATTTGATAGTTCATATGTCGACAGCAAATATTGGAAAATAATGGAAATACCAATGAAACAAGAGTACGTGAACAAACTATTTGAAATGTCGGAAAATGACAAACTGACACTTGAGATGAGAGCCGGCACAGAATGGACTTTTCAAAAAACTTGGAAGATATTCTATGATTGGTATAATGTAAACGCAACTGATAAATAAATATAGTAATTTGAGAACACAGAAAAGATAAGCTTAGTAAAATAAATAATGAATTTAGAAATTTAATAAGCAGAAGAAGTGATAAAAGTCTCTTGTTATATGTTATATGTTGTTGGGGGTAGTTGGGTGTTGTTTTGTATGTATGTCTGTAGTATATAATGAAAAAATAATAAAAGTACTCGGGTACTTTAAAAAAAAAAAGCATGAAGCAAGGAGTCATAGATGTTGAACAGACGTTGTCACACAGTATATTGATTCTACTTCTTTCCTGTTTAGTGTTTTATGGAAACACAGAAATATCCCATCTCTGCCTCACAAAATCAAGTCCAAAGTCTCAGTATTATAATTTGATGTACTACTCCAAAACCATCTATCCGTGCTGGCACTACTTAACAGATGCTGTAAGGTAAGGAGTGAGGTGAAGGGTGTTTATGATGCCAACAGAAATGTCATGAAGTGCGCCTTATAACGAACTGCTGCACTTCTTTCATAAAGAATGGTGTTATGAGGCAAATCAGGGAAAATGAAGCTGTTGACTCTGAAGAGAAGTATACTGATATGCTTATGCTTTGTGTGTGATCACAATGTTGTTGCTATACTAATGCTTCTGCCTGTTTAATGTTTCACATCTTGTCCTTTGCCAGTATTTCAAAGCACAAAATTACTGCAGGGATGACGAAAACCACTTTATTAGGTTGTGCCTATCTGATGGTCCCAAGGGGGATATATAGTCATAACAACACTATTCGCAGAGCAGATCTCAGGGGGATGTTTGATGTTGCCCGTTGGTTCTGCTTCTTGTGTTGGAAGAAAAAAAATGTGAAAAACAATATGGTTCTAGTCTCTTTTATAGTGTGATTGCTTCTTTACTGTTAAAGTAACTATCAACGAGGGGAATAAGGCAATCAGACATAATCCTTCTTGAAAGTTATTTTGAAAAAGCCTCATCTGAAATGAATGTATTTCTTTAGTTAGTTAGTTATACCACGCATAAGGGCCCAAAGCAGCATACAACACCATTCTCCCTGCCTTCATTTTATTCTCAAAAACCACCATTTGAGGTATGTTATGCTGAACAGGAGGGACTTGCCCAAGGGCACCCAGTGAGCTCCCCTGGCAGAGTGAGGAAATGCATTCACTTCAAAGGGGGGGATTCAGAACCTGACTACTATGCCACCGTTGCTCTAAAAACAACCTGGTTAAATGATGAGATACAATAAAATAAGCAATTGCCGTTTTAAAAAGAACTTTTCAAATATATTGGGGTTACTTAGACCCCAGATAAGTATATGCCTCATTTCACATGAGGCATATAAAGCACACAGCATGTCCACGTTATTTATTAGGGCCTAACTACCATCCAAATTGGAGTTACACCCTCCTAAGCCAAGTGTCAATGGATTTAGAAGGGACCATATTTGCGGTAGTGAAATTCCCCACATTGATGTTTTTAAAAATGCACATTATGTGAAATTTTCCACAGTAGGTTAATCCTCACCAGGTGCAAACCCAAAGTTTTCTCCTTCTTACTTTGTAATTTTTGGAACTCGCTAAAACTGGGGATTCCAAAAACATGGGGTAAGAAGGAAACAACTTTTGCGCCTGGTGAGGAAAAATCTACTGTGGAAAACATCGCATAATGGACAGTTATTTTAAAACTGTCCGGGGAAATCCGGGGAATTTCACTACTGCAGAAATGGTCCCTTCTAAATCCATCACTACTGTGGAAATGGTTGGGTGTAACTCACCACAGGACATTTTCGAAGGTCATTAATTTATAGGGTCACCATAAAAAGGAGGCAACTTGACATCAGTTAACACACACACACACACAACTCTGCTTAGGACTGCACTTTTAAAACAGGGTGAAACCTTTGATGAAGAGCTGTAACAACTGTTTTCTGTTGATGCAGCACCTGATAACCTTTAGATGTTGATCAATATAGTCTACTTATTTTAGTTTTTAAAGTTTATTATATAAATATTTTCCATGCTTAAGAGGATTAAAGTCATGCATACATGGAGCCCCACTAAAAAACCAGTAACTGTGTATATCAGATTTTGATGGATATGGGTAAGTAGAAGAGGGAATTAATGGCAACCCCTCTGTTCCCCATTAAATACTTAATTGATTGGATTGACACTGTCATTGCTAAACATTATGAAGAATAAGTGTGTATTAATATCTGAAAGCATCCCTGGCCTGGGTAGTCCAGGCTCTCCCTGTTTTGTCAGATCTTGGAAGCTAAGAAGGGTCAGCCCTGGCTGGTATTTGGATGGGAGGGTCACCGTAAATCAGCTGTGACTTGACAGCAAAAAAACCAACAACAACACACACAAAAACCAACCTACAATATGTTCAATAATGAAAAATAGTTCATTTCACATGAAATATAGACAGATGTTACCACAAATATCTCAGGCGGGGGGGGGGGGCGCGGCTCCAGAAAAGTCTGTATATGCATTGTACTCATGGAAACTCTTAGGCAACACTGTCTCTTTTTATTTTATTTTCTTCATTTATACCTCACCCTTTTCCCCAGAGGAGACCCAAAGCAGTTTAAATAATTCTCCTCCATTTTATCCTCACAACAGCCCTGTGAGGTAGGTTAGGCTGAGAGAGTGTGACTCTCTCCTGTTGCTCCTGTAATGGGGGCTGATACCAAACTGTTTAGCTGTTACATCTAATGTAAGATTATTCTGAGAAGGAAATATAAATAATTGGCACTTGAAAAGTTAGACTGGTATTGTAATGTAATGTAATGGAAGATATAGTAAGAGAGATGGGAAAATATATAACAAAAACTGAGCTTTCAAAAGATCCAAAATGTATATTGTTAAGGCTCTTCCCAAGTAGTATTCCACTAACATATAGAAGCCAACAGATAGTCATTACAGCAAAAATTATTATAGTAAGATCATGGGAAAGAAAAAGATATTTAAATTTTAAAGACAGGATTAATAAGTCATGGCAAATTGTCTAAGTTAACAGAATTGGTGAGGCTGAGAAATTACAGAAACCCATGCTTTGATGAATGTTGGAAACCTTTTCCTGGTTAACAGAAATGAAGTTAAATTATATTTACATTTGTGCTGTTTTATGTGAAGAAGAAAAAGCAAAAAGTCTAAAAGGCTTGATGTAGTTTGTATTATTTAGATGTTTAAAAATTTTATATACATATGTTTTCTTTTATTTATATCATTATTTTCTTTAAAAATGTAACAGTGGTGATTTATTTGGGGAAAATGTACTATTAATGCGCTATAATGTAAAATGTAATTAAAAGTAACATTTTTTTTAAAAAAAGGAAGGTTAAGCTGGCAGATATCTGTCAAAATATATATTTTTTTAATTTAAGGGAAGGAAAAAACCAATCTGAGAGAGCATTTGGTGTTTCATCTAATGATATCTTTGAAGCACTTTACAGGTAAGGCTGCTGTGTCACAAGGTGGTGGATTGGGCTTTATGGTTATGTGAGAGGCAAGTGCTGACGGTGGTGGATCTTTCCCACATTTGACTTCCCATAAAACCTCTCTGAAGCCCTCAAAAAGGAACTGCGACTGCAAGAAATCCCTTGCACGTGGATTGCCTTATGTCTGTATGTTCTCATAGCATTAGACTCCTATGTGACTGCTCACATTTTAAAGAATTTTAAAGGTAAGAAACCACCACTAGCAAAGATGACACACAGGAAAACAGCATTTTGCAGATGACATAAGACGAATCTCGCATTCATTTCTGGCCCTGCCATGCATCTACTTTCCTCCCCTCTTCCAAAAAAATTACTTCATTTTTCCCCCCTCAGAATGATACATTTCCACTTTGACATGGTCATTCCTGTAATGGTTTAGAGGACTTTCAGTAATCTATGACAGAGCTGACACTAATGATGTTGTGGTTTTACATTTGCAAGCCGAGACAAGCCGAGGAAATACCAACTGAATCCCATTGGTTGCTGGTAGGCAGTCCCGCCCCAATGATGTATGTGCCCATAGTTAAGGATAATAAACTATGTAAGCTGCTCAGAGACCCCGTGGGAGGGGTTCGAGCGGGATATAAGCTGAATGTAAAAAAAAAAAAGTGTCAAAAAAGTTTAGTCAACTAATATAACATCTCTCTGATCTGACTGGAACCAGGACTTCCAATTCAATAAAATTAAGTAACCATATTGTTCTTATATTTAGGTTCTTGCCATTGACTATACCTAGTGAGAGATATAAATGTGATAGCACTGGTTGGGAACAGTGACCCTAATGCTATTAAGTTTAACATTTATGTAAATAGGGAGTTGCCCCCAAAGACCAACACAACCTCATTTAACTTTAGAAGGAGTGACTTCTCTCAAAGAGGGCACTTGTGAAGAAGAAACTGAAGGGAAAGGTAAGGCAGGTAAAATCCCTTCAGGAATCTTGGAGACTGAAAGGAAAGGTAAGGCAGGTAAAATCCCTTCAGGAATCTTGGAGACTATTTAAAACTACAATCCTAGAAGCTCACATAAAATGCATACCACAGGTTAGAAAAGGTACAAAAAGGTATTTAAAAAGGCCTACACGGTTAACAAACAAAGTAATGGAAGAACTAAAAGGTAAGAAGGATTCCTTTAAGCGATGGAAGACTAGTCTGAGTGAAGTTAATAAAGGGAGCACAGGCTTTGGCAAATAAAATGCAAGTCAGTGATAAAACAGGCAAAAAGGGGCTATGAGGAACATATTACAAAAAACATAAAGACCAATAATAAAAACTTCTTCAAATACATTAGTAGCAGGAAACCAGCCAGGGAGGCAGTGGGACTCTTGGATGACCAAGGAGTAAAAGAATTACTAAAGGATGATAAGGAAATGGCAGAGAAGCTGAATGCTCTGTGTCTTTACCTAACGTTAGACCTTGTGGATGTATGCCATAAACTTATTGCAAATATAACTTGGAATGTTTAGATCAGAGGAAGAAATGATAAAATTCATGTCTGGCTTGAACGCAATTTGGAGCATTTGCGGCAAAGATGTGATAGCAGCATTTGATCTTGCTCCATTCACTATGATTTATGACCTTGGAGGTAAGTTCCTTCCGAATTTTCAGTTACCTTCATTTCTTAGATAAGGAGAGATTTGCTGTGAACTCAACTCCACACCCTCAGGTTCCTCACCCTGCCCCATCAAGAGTGCAATTTAAGTATTTTCCTGGCCATGCAGAAGCTCCTTATCCGTGTGTCATAGAATCTAACTGTAAAAATGTACTATTTCATTGGACATAATTGTAACAATACATACTTCAGTTCTGTTTTTTATCAAGGTTTTTTTTTTAGATCAACATATTGAATAAATACAATTGTGTTATAAATATAGCAAAAAGAGCAGAATTTGGGGCTGGGTGTGGTTCCAGAAGTGTACCTATTGACTATAACCTTTAGGCAAGGCACTTAATATCTCATCTTTTTTTTTTATAAATATTTATTTTTAATTGTTTTACACAAATTTTACATATTATCCTTTAACCATGCTTTTACATAGTAGTTTTTCCCCTCCTCCCTCCCCCTCCCCCCTATGCTATCCCAGTTCTTTAGTCCTTAATATCTCATCTATCAAAACTTCGGGATGTGATACTCTTATGGAGTAGATGCAGATTATATAGATCCATTACTGCTCGCTCTAAAGCAGTGATCCCCCAACATGTTGACCGTGTGTCTCTGGTGCCCACTTCCTCCTTCCCTAAATAATCTCTTCCCCCAAGCAAAGAGCTTATCATGGCTTTCCCTTTCTTCTTTGGAGCAGGAGGTGCTTCAGAAGACCCTAGGGGGAAATCATCTTTGTGTCTTCAGAAAGCATACATTCAGAAATCTTTGTCTCCCGCACAGGAAGATCCTTGGGTTAGAACTTCCCAACATTTTGTGACTGGTGCTCTGCTCTCATGGTGTTCATGCTGTGTTTGCTATACATCCCACTCCAAGCAGGTGTTTCATGGTCACACTCAATACACATTCTAAAAATCTAAGACGTACCCACAACTTCAACAAAGTTGGGTACTACTGCTCTAATGTGTCAAGTTGACATTTTCCTGGTAGACTGGGACATTCATATTTCTGGTGAAATATTCAAAGAAGTTTATCTCCCTTGCATCAGTTTGACAAATGCTTGGTAGTGGCCTGTTTTGCTGTGTGAGTGCCCCATGGGACGTTACATTGGTCACATAAAAAAACACAAGTTCTTCACGCATTCTCTGCTGATGCTAATTGGTTCATCAAAATCCCAAAGGAGCTTCATAGCAGCATATAGTGCCCTGCAGTATGATGTTTGAAGGTCTGAATTTAATTTGTACTTTTCTCTGAAAAGGTGGGGCTGGTGCCTTGGCTCAGGAGTGTGTGTCATTGTATCCAAATTGTACAGTCACCATTTTTGACCTACCTAAAGTGGTACAAACAGCAAAGAAGCATTTTGTGTCTTCAGAGGAAAGCCGGATCAATTTTCATGAAGGTAAACTTGGGGTGCAATCCTAACAACACTTTCCTAGAAGTAAGCCCCCCTGAATAAGATGGAGGTTGCATACAAATACACATGCTTAGCATTGCTCTCTTAGGTCGAATCCACATGTGTGTTTCTTGCTGGTTTCCTGACATTTTCGCTCCCATCCCCCAACAAACTGTCTCCATTTGCATCTGGTTTCATGCTGGCAGTGCACCAGTATAAAAATCAGTGTCTGCATATGTTTCCTGCCCTCTGGTAGTGACTCCATTGTCATAGCCACTCTGCACTGGTTTAAATGAATGCTGTTCTTTGCTGCTCTGACCCATCCTTTCTGGTTTGGTTGTGCTGTCAACCTAATGCAGACATTTTTGAGCCATTGCTCCGCTAATTCTTAAATAATTCTAACAGGGTGCGCACAAAAAACTAGGCGGTAACTCGTGGTTCGATTCCAACAGTACTCTTTTCTCTTTTTACTAGCTAGCCCCCCAAAATTTTTAAAATTTTTTACCTTGTTTTGAACCTTTTATTTCTTGACCAGCTTTACAGACCAACTGAACATTTTTAAGTTCACTACTGGTGCGGTAAGAGCTTGTATTTATCTCAAAATGTTTAAATCCAGAAATGGCGTTTCTAATTTTATTCCCGCTTGGCTCTATTTCCTCATAGCTATGTACCAGCCATCAAATCTTATCTTCCAAAACTTATCTATCCACTTTCAAACCATTTATTTTCTTGACACCCCCCCCCCGCTTTATGGGACATGTTTAAGTTCACCGGGGGGGGGAGGATTTACTTCAAGCTGTAGGAGGCACACTCAGCAGTAAAACATAAGACCTTGTGTTTAGCTCAGTGGGTAAATTCCTGCCGTGTAAATCAGGGCATTGTTGGTTTGATTCCTGCATGGCTGCTTTTACTCATCACTATGTACCAGTCCTCAAAAATTTTTATTTTAAATTTATCTGTTTATTAAATTTATAATCACTGAATATGACTGGGCAATGCACAGTCAGCAGCTTTTTCAACTAAGAGCTTGCATTGTAATTCCTGCCTTGTAGTCATGGCGTTTCTCATTTTTAAGTTCACAGGGGTAAGAATGACAGACCCTAGGAGTAACAGAAGTGTTCTGGGAATGGAATGACAGGCTTCGGAGTGGAATGACAGCCCCTGGGGGTAGCATCAGTCTTCTGGGACTGGAATAACAGGCCCTAGAGTGGAATGACAGCCCCTCAGGGTAGCAGTTGTGTTCTGGGAGTGGAATGACAGGCCCAATGGTGGAGTGATATCCCCTTGGAGTAAGAGGAGTGTCCTGGAATTGGAATGCCAGGCCTATCATTACAGTCCCAGGACACATCTCCTTTGATACACTTCCTTGAAGTCTTAAATATTTGTTAAAGTCAAGACTGTAGAAAAAGTATATCCACTTCTGATGGCAATTACCTGTGCCAGGTCATGTTCCTCATTACCCCCTGAATCAAAAGAAGGAGCATGCATGCCCACCTATCGCAGCAGACCATTTTCACTGCTTAAGAAACAAGCCCGCAGACATGGCTTGACTCTTTGGCATGGGAAGCAGCTGGTACAACATGCCTTTGTATATGCAGTTCTTCCTATTGCATGTTTGTGTCTTCTTCAGGCCCCATCTTGGGAGTTTAAGAGTAAACAGAACATGAAATGCATAATGTTTGAATCTTTCTGCTAAAAATTAATCACAAGAAAGGCAGTCCATGTATAGCCTACAACGGAAAGAACTCGTGGCTTTCTTTTTGTGAAAAGTAACCGTTCCTTTCTTCACACATTCTAGTGCCTGGCAAACTGAATACTTGTGGCTTAGAAATGGCAGTTTTAATGACTGTTGTTAGATCGCGCTAACAAAGGACTCTTAGAGTGATTCAGCTAGTGATTCAGCTTTATTGGAAGTAACGAACAAGCACTCAACTCAGTAAGAAACCAGAACAACAAACTGTGGGAGCTATGCTCCTTTTAAACATAACCGGGCTAATGTAGCCACGCCTATTTACAAATAACAACCAATGAGATTGCTCAGTTAAGGACCAATAGGAATCTTTCCCTCCCAGGGAATAGTACTGTTCTGATTGGTCGCTGTTACAAAGCGACCAATAGGAAGTTCGGTCAGAGGAGCCCTGGCTTGGCTCGAAGCTTAACATGGGAGTCTAATGAGGTGATTCATGTAATCATTCTAATACATTACAACTGTGGTATTAAGAAAGCAAAACCAGTGAATCTCTTTGTTC
This sequence comes from Gekko japonicus, assembly GCF_001447785.1. Lineage (NCBI taxonomy): Eukaryota > Metazoa > Chordata > Lepidosauria > Squamata > Gekkonidae > Gekko > Gekko japonicus. The sequence continues at coordinate 102,086 of NW_015173683.1, read as the reverse complement.
TTAGCTAGTTTGGTTTCATTTTATACTTTCTTGTTTCCTTTAATCAGAAATCTCTCCCCTCCTTTTTTTGGGACAGGAGATTTTTTTAAAGACTCAATTCCTGAGGCAGACCTGTATATTTTAGCGAGGATCCTCCATGACTGGACAGATGAGAAATGTGTGCAGCTTCTCGCAAAAGTGCAGAAAGCTTGCAAAATGGGTAGGTATTTGTATGCTATCAGTAAATGCCCGACTAACTCAACTTCCTGAAAAGTAGGAAAAGACATAAGGAAACAGGAGCGGAGGAGAGGGGACTTCTCTTTCCTTATCTCGTCTTCAGCAGTCAGTTGTCCCCGGAGGCTGAGCTGAATTACAGCAGGACTGATTAACCACTGGAGAAGAAGTAAGATAAGCAGAGGAGACAAACAATGGGCAAACAGAGAAAACAGTTCCTGCTTTATTCCACCAGGTTCCTGCTTTTCTAGATTCCACTCAAGCATTCACTGGTTTCCAGGGGAGTGGCAGAATTGACAAAGTTAGGTCCTGCCTTGTCCTTGAATGTAATGTGTAACTCAAACCTACGGCCCGTGGGCCTGCCCAGGCCTTTAATCCGGCCCGGGAGTGGGGCTGTCTTCTCTCTCCCTCCCCTGCCCATCCTTGCTGTTCTGAGCTCGAGCTGCCTTAGAGTAAAAAGAGCAGAAGGTGGGGCTGCCTCTGAGAGCAGGAAGCACAAGGCAGGGCTGCCAAACCTCCCAGCCACTGATCTGGGCCTCCGTAGTCCTCCTCACAGGTATGAGCTGGGGGGTCCTGCTGTGATTCTTGTGCTTTTTTATTTGAAAAAAAAAGTTTGCAAAATTCCACTATTCCCCCACCTTTCCAATTTAGGGGTTTTAAGGGTGCGGGGTGGTGGTGGTGGTTGGTACCAGCCAGGATTAAAATGTAGAGTTCTGCAAACTCAAGGGATTCCAGTTTTTCAGAAAAATATTAGTTTTAACACACACCCTCCTAATGTAGAGCTCCAAAGGAATGATGGCACAACAAGTGCTGAAGAGGATACCCAAAATTATCATCTCAACCCACCCTGTAAAAAAACCCCGAGACCCTGGAGAGCCACTGCCACTCTGAGTAGAGCTGGAAAGGGGGAGGAGGAGTTTGCAATGCTCAGCCATTTCATGTTCTTCCCCTGGGTCCTTGGCTCAGACCATTTATATTTGTAGTTTATATTTTAAGGGGAGGGGAAAGGTTTGGCACTAACTACGGTTAAAATATAGAGTTCAGCAAACTCAAAGAACTTGAGTTTTGCAGAGAAATATTAGTTTTAACACACGCACCCTCCTAATGTGGGGCTCCAATGCAATAGCTGCTATAATATCTTTAATTGTGCATGTGTCCTTTATAAAGTCTATATTTCTGCTACCTGGCATTACATTTTATGACAAACATGGCCTGGCCTGCCCCTACAAAGTCCAATTTATGTCAAATCCGGCCCTTTTAACAAATGAGTTCGACACCCCTGGTGTAACCAGATAAGAAAATTAAAGATTTCCTTCCTACCCCCAATGCCTGTTCAGTAGTGATGAGAATTAACCTAAAGAGTTATTTATATAAGTGATTTCTAATTTCTATGTCTGTAGTATGCAAGGGCATATGTTTAAAAAGACCGACAGCTATAATTATTAAAGAAAATTATTCCAGTACTTCCAAATCATGGTTTAAATTTTATTTATTTATTTAAAACATTTATTATTCCTTATAGAGCTCAAGCTAGCTTACAGTATAGATAACATACATAAAATAAAATACATAAAATCTAAAATTTAAAATCACAGTCGAGGACTGCTAGTAAACTCAACCAAATGAGGTTTCAAATAAAACCATCAACAACTGTTTCCTACTGATCAAAAGTGTTCTGTCCAGGCACACCTCCCTGACCAGTAGGGTTGTCAGGTCCTTCTGGGCAGCTGCTGGGGGATGGGGAGTGGGCTTAACCAGAGCAGGGAGTCTCACCCAATGTTTCAGCTGCGTCCCTGACAAGACTTCCAACATGACCCAGAAATGACATAGGTATGTCGGGGACATTGGGGCGACGCTCTGGTTTTGGAGCAAAAACTCTATGGTAGAATTGCCCCGACGTGCCTAAGTCACTTCTGGGTCACATTGAAGTCACATCAAGGACATTGCTAAAATGTGGGGTGAGACTCCCCCCTTTTTTTGGCAGTAAGTCCCCCCTACCAGCCAGCTGATCAGCAGCAGAGAGGCGGGGCCTGGGAGTGGGGCCCTCACCCCAATGGGGGGGATTGGCATCGCTACTGGGCATGTTGTTTCATAATCATGGAGCTGCCACTGAAGATTCCCTCTCTTGTGTACCCACCAAACAATCCTCTTTGATTGATGGGACAGTCAGGAGGGCCTCTTAATTCCCGATCAGAAACACATGGGAGAAGACAGTCCTTCAGATAGCTGAGTCCCAAGTCGTATTGGGTTTTATGGGTCAAAACTAACACCATTGTTTTGTGCAGATTATTTCTGGCAGTTTAGTGGCTACTTAACCAAATCCAGTGCTAGAAGCCGCTGATAGTTTTCCCCGCACAGACTGTCCCTAAGAAGAAACCTTTATGAGGCAGGGTTTCAAAATACTAAAACAGCAGTGATGAGCACCTGTCCCTTGCACGTGGTGATATACTAACTTCCCAGGGTGCTTGTAAACAGTCAGCATTGATGGCTTTGCATCTGGTCCTACACTCAGCTGAGATCATGCAAGAGACTACAGGGTCATGGGGCTGGATCCAGCCAGCTTTTTCACTATCTCTTACCTAATTCCCCTCCTTACTCCAGCAGGCCCCACGATCCCCAGCATAGGCTCTTTGGTGGTCAAAAGGAATCCTCTCCTCTCTTTTCTCTAGAATAAAAGCTGGTTGTCTCCAACCCATAATCTTTTATGGTGGGAGTGGGGGGGGGAGAATCAACTCACTCAAATTGGTTTGATTTGCCTTTTGCTGAAGATTTCCACCATGAACCAGATTTCTTGCTTTTTCACCATTCCTTTTGACACTGTTTAATGTTTAAACTTCTTTCCAGCATTGGAACATTAATGGATTGCCTGACTTTCTTGGAATCATAGGGACTGAGTAAAAATGTTCAACATCCAAAGTGCCTTGAAACTAGTTCTGCGTGCCCAAGGGGATTTTGGGCTTCCATTTGTCACAGATGTGGTCCTAGGGTTGCCAAACCCCCTGGTTTGCCAGGGGTCCCCCATTTTGGGGGGGTTCTACCCGCCACCGGCCAGATGGCCAGTGGGGGAAGCCCCACCCCCAACACCCACAGCCACTTCTCTCTCTCCCTTTAAGTGTGTGGAACCCATGTTTCCTCCCAAGCCTGTGTTTCCTCCCAAGCCCAATCTCCGCTTGAGATCAGGCTTGCAGGGAAATGCCAGCTTCGTGCATTTAAAGGGGAAACGCAGCTGCTCCTAAAGGGGAAACGCCGGCTCCTGCTCTTAAAGGGAAAACACCGGCTCCTTTAAGTGCAGGGAACTGCCGTTTCTGGAGATCAGGCACGCGGGCGGGGGGGGGGGCGGATGTCCCCAATGTGATGTCATCATGTCGGGGGTGCCTTGCTCCCTCCAGGAACGCCCCCAAAGTCCCCCGCTAGGGGTGGAAGATGGACTTGGCAACCCTATGTGGTCCCCATTCCATATGACAATTTTTTAACCCTGAAGACTTGAAGGATATCAAGTTGCCTTATAGTCAGACCGACCATTGGTCCATTTAGTATGGTACTATTTGCTCTGATTGGCAGCAGCTCTCCAGTGTCTCAAGTTGAGACAGGTCTTTGCCATGGAGAGCCTTAAAATGGAGATCAGCAACTGAACCTGGGGCCTTTTGCACATGAAGTGTCTGCCACTGAGCCACAGAAAATGCATGTCATAGGGTATTCATCCCACTGGAGCAAAGATATTCATCCCACTACACATGTTACAGGCCTCTTAGATAAATAAGTAAACTTCCTGTCACATTTCTATCATGCATTTCCTTCAAGGAGCTCACACACATTAGCATACACAGTTCTGTCCACCTCCATTTTATCCTCACAACAGTCAGTTGGGCTGTGACTGGTTGATGAGCTTCATGGCTGAATAGAGATTTTTTTTTCTAATTAATTTTTATTGGTATATTGAATACAGAGTATATCCGAATAATACATGTTACATATTACACTGAATAGAGATTTGAACCAGGTTCTCTAGACTTTGTCTAGTACTTTAACAACTGCAACACTGGACTCAATTTTAAAATTCTGGCTTTATGCATTGTGTGTCCCAACTAGGTGGTGGGGTGTTACTGGTTGAAACGCTCCTGAACGAAGACAAAAGTGGGCCCCTTGAAAGCCAGCTCTACTCCCTCAATATGCTTGTTCAGACTGAAGGAAAAGAACGGACCTCCACAGAATACAGCACACTCCTTGCAGCAGCTGGTTTCAAGGAGATCGAAATAAAGAAAACTGGAAAACTCTACGATGCCATTTTAGGAAGAAAATGATGTATTATATTTATGTGGTAATGAAGTAAGAGTAGTAGAAGTTGATTCAGCAGCAGCTATGTACTCACTGTTCAGGACAGAAATACAATAGATTGTGATGGTTTAGTTACAGTGTACAGTAAAACCTATTTGGCCTTTTCTATTTAAATTCTCCCCGTAAGCATGCCTTACAAATCCACATAGCATGTGTTTGTAAATGACTATCCTGTTTGTAAGCCTGAGCAGCTGTAATGTGTTGAACTATTATAAAACATTTTAAATGCCAAGGGCAAGAGATCAGTCCCAGAGTGATAAAAAACGGTTCAGCTGAAGTGAAAGAAATGAAAGACCAATGTGTAGTAGGCGGGGCGGGGGGATCTTTCATACAAGCTTTAAATGGCAGGCTGAGACAGACTGGGGAAGATAAGAGCCAGAGTTCTGATAAGGCAAGACAGAATTTAGGCAGGAATTAGTGTTCTTGTGGGGGAAATATCACCCATTTATTGTGAATAAAATTACATGGTTTCTCATTATTGTGTAGTGGGTTAGCTGCATGGAAGACCCGCTGAGGCACGCATGATATCCTGCACGCATTACTGCTACGCAACAAAGACAAAGACAAACGGCCGACTGGCCAACTATATACATACCTGGGGATACACCCCCAGGTCCCGTTGGTGGGTTTAAATCTCCCGCCACGATCCTATTGGTCCCCCAGTGGAGAGACCAGGAGCCTAGGCCCCATTGTTCTTCCAGAGTCAAGCTCTGAGGCATTCGCTGGCCCCTGGTGGCGGTCAGCAGACACAACACTCATTTTGATAGAATATATCCTTGTACACGTTTATTGTGCCCTTCTTTATGTAGCTGGGATCAGCGAGCCCAGTTGAGCAGTTGTCTGTAATGTTTGGTGAAAGCAGCTCAACTGCCTCAACCTCAACCCAAAGTTAGTGTCAATGCAATCCTAAGTAGAGTTACTCTAACTAGGAATGCACTGTATATCTTCTCTATGATGTCTCTGTATCTTGTTCATAGATTCAGGTGGGTAGCCATGTTGGTCTGAAACAGCAGAACAAAGTCTGAGTCCAGTGGCACCTTTAAGACAACAAAGTTTTAGCCTGGGTATAAGCTTTCGTGTGCAAGCACACTTCCTTAGATACATTGAAACAGAAATCATGAACATTACACATAGGTAGAGAGTGAGAAGGGTGTTGCCAGGAAGGGCCAATTAGAGTCAAGATGTACAAGTAACTGAGCAGTTAATATAGCTACGCTAAGATCCCCTGTTGAATCACAACAATCACAAAACTGAGAAATCTGTAGAAGAACACTTCAACCTTTCAAGGCATTCACTGGAGGCCCTCAAAGTAGCTGTTTTATGGCAAAGGAACTTCAGAAACAGACTAGAACAGGAGATTGCTAAATTACAAGTTATTACAACAACACAAGACAATGAAACCCGCTGGGCTTAACAAAGATATTGGTTTCTTATCTCACTACACATGCTGTCATTCGGTTCTTGCATCTCTTATAAACTCCTTTATTATGCTGTATGCTAATTTGCTGCTATTCACAGGTCTTACCGATTGCCTTCATTCAGTCTTAGCTATATTTACTGCTCAGTTACTTATGCATCTTGACTCTAATTGGCCCTTCGTAGCAACACCCTCCTCACCCTCTACCTATGTGTAATGGTTGGTGACTTCTGTTTCAATGTATCTGAAGAAGTGTGCATGCACATGAACACTTATACCCAAAATAAAACTTTGTTGGTCTTAAAGGTGCAACTGGACTCCAACTTTATCTTGTTCATATTTAGAGAAGGGATTTCACCTACTTCTGGACTATCATTCACCCCTAGAAAAGCATCACAGTTCTTTGAAAATGGAAGGAATATATTTTTAAATGAAGTGGGACACAAGAAAAACAATCCTTTGGAGATGATCTCTTATTTTTTTCCGTCTAACTCTTTCATGTAGCAAAACCTTGTGAACTCAAATGACTATTTGGTAATAAGAGTAAGATGTTAAAGGGCATTCTGCCTCTGGATAAATGTATAGAAACATCCTGTTAATCAATTCTAAACACTTTCAGAAAATGGATGTATATCATTTTCAGGAATTTGAGATACTGTATTCGGAGGATAGATAAAGTTATGGTTCTTCCAGGAAAAACGATCATGTTTACCATTAGGTGGTGCCAGTGTTCTGCTGGAAGAGAGCTAATTCTGACATTTGTATGCGAGGTCTCTTCCATTGGTGTCCTAGGAATTTGGCAAGCTGAGGTCAAGCTATTAAAACCCAATTTCGACATTCATATCAGAGCATCCTTAATTTTTTAGTCACTTATAGTATGCGTAGAATTTCATCTCATAGAATGAGTTTAAGAGATGGACTGGAGCAAGGGTAAATGTGAATGGCATGCAACTTTCCCATGTTATAGGTTTAGTTATGTAATTAAAGAGTGTATGTTTTTGGAATTGTGTTTTTTGATGGTGTTTACAGATGGAATGGTAGCCTTGAAAATAACTAGCCAAAGAGAAGTCGAGCAGCCTTGGCTGAATCCAAATTAACTAATGCCAGACAAATATTTTCTGATAGTTTTCTTTATTTACAGGAAATAGTATCCTGAAGAGGAATGTACAGCATAAGACTTGCATGATGTATCCTGCCCTCTAGTGTTTTCTGTTAGCCTGTGTAGCCTCATATGCTAACTATGCGACAGTTTCTCCACGGGTGTGCAATGAAAAGAGGAACAATGGCTGAAGCTTTAGTTCTGAATGCAAGCTGCAGGCATACCTTTCTCAACCCCGCATTTCCTTCATGGACTTCATCAGTCAGCTCTCTTCTCACATTTAATGTGCCATTTTAACATTTTAGCTGCAGTTATTATAGTGTTACTATACATGTTGGGCTATGAGTTTTTAGAGTTTAAATTATAGATGCAAAAGCACTTCTAAGAGTAAGCTACAATGCTGCTAGACTCTTTTTAGTTCCCAGTTAGATAGAGCCAAGCCTGGCACAACAATATTCACAAATTAAATTTGGCTATTCTAACACAGTAGCATAACATTTAAGCAATGGCAAATAATTATGTAGATGTTTATATAACCTCACCTATGATGCAAGCCAGTTTAGTGTGTGTTAGAGTGGTTAGGCTAGGTCTTTGAAGACATGAGTCCAAATCCCTACCACCTAAACATGAAAGTTCACTGGATGACTTTGAGCTGTTAGGCAAATCTGCCTCACAAGATTGTTGTCAGGATAAAATGAGGAAGACAGACCAATGTAAGGCATTCGTTCTTCAGTTCCCAGCTGCAGTAGGTATACACTTGTTAATCTGGGAAATGAAGTCAGAGACCTTCACATTCCCTGCCCCATCACAAGTTTTAAAACTTTCCCTTTCTGTTTATGCTTCCAATTGTGTTCTGTTTGTGAGGCAAAAACAAGTATTACCTTTATCAGCGTGCAGTCACAGTGCGTAGTAGCCTAGCAAGACCACATAATGTGCTCACAGTAAGTCTTTTTTTAAATAATATTGTCTTATAAATTTCTACCAATCTTTGCCATACATTAGGAGTGGGAAGGACAGAATTTCTGCTTTCTCACATCACTTTTGTTTCTGAAAGTCAGCAACTGAACCTGAAAATTATGATCCTTAAAGGCAACTTTGTCAGTAGCTACTGTTGTGTGTGTGTGTGTGTGTGTGTGTGTGTGTGAGAGAGAGAGAGAGAGAGAGAGTGTAAGTCTTTGGGGTGCATGTTGGCATATGCATAAACAGTAGCACAACCTCTTCTAGCAATAATGGGAAAACATATGAAAAAGCACTAAAATGGAACAGATGGAACAGTGTGGCTGAGGGAAAAGGAGCTAGCCGAAAACTTTTCATTACAGGCAGTTGACAGAAGCTATTTAGCATACGTTGAAGGACTATATATGCTCTTTGAGAATATGTGGGTGTGCTTGAGGGGTAACTGAGCTGAAGCACACATTATGAATTAATTTGAGTCACACTTGGTTCTTACACACACAACCCCTCCAAAATTAGTGTAGCAGAGACTAAACCCTATGAAGTGCTGAAAAATTTATGACAATCTCAAGAGTGGGATTTGCAAATTAGGTGCTTCCTCTTCTACATACCATTTTCCTGACTTCACATAGCCATCAGAACTACTAATTATCCCGCTAAGTGAGATATACAAGTGACATGTATGAGTACCCCAATAGAACAAAAAGCATGGTGGGAGGTATTTGAGGTCAAGAAAACTGTGAGAAAGGATGGAGTTAAACTCACACACCACAATGGGTCTCCCATTGACATTCTAGACATATGGCAGACATTCATTTATGGATACTTCAATATCTTGTCTGGCAGTGGTTTGGCCCTAAGGAAAATATCTCTTATAACATTTAAAAGAAACACCACCCCAAGTAGCATCATTCACTACATGACAACACCAGGGGGCAGAATTCCATAATTTGTTTTCCCCACAGCCACACAGCAGCTCCCTGATGGGGAGTTATTTGTATAACTTTGAAGCTCCATGTGGTAACCTGGTCTCAACTTGTTAAAAAATCTTGTGTAGTTCAATGTTCTCTCTAATTCCCCCCCCCACTGAGCAGAATATAACTGCTGTAATCTTAAAATGGCCGATGGGCAGTGCAAGACCCTCCGCAGCTCCAGATTGCTGCTGAGCGGGGCTTCCTGTGTTAATGAACAACGACTCACGAGCAAAGCTTAGAGGGAACACTGGTGTAGCTTCATGGCACAACAGGAATCTGAACATAGAACTTCCTAATCCCACATTTCCTCACTGGTGGAATCCTCAATGATTCATAGGTGATATGCTTTTAATCCTATTTGACAAAGTAAAATGTTAGTATTTAAGATAATAAAACCCAGAGATACTTAAACACCCACTCTTCCAGTTGCAACACATGTTACAGATGTAGTTTATTTGCTGAGGCACAACCCAGCAATGACCCCAGATCACAAGTAGCCAACTGTGCAGGTGCGAAGCTGCTCAGCATGGCATTCGAATCAATTGTTGAGCAAAGACTTTGAGGGGATCTGAGGCTATTGTACTTTGGTCACATTATGAGAAGATAAGAGTCACTGGAACCCAGCTCCTACTGCACGTGGAACTTTGGCAGCAGACACGAGCAGGGTCCTTTTTGCTTCCTGTGGAAGGAGGAAGAGGCAGGGACGTAAAATGGCTGGCATCATGGCATCCCGGCATAGGGGCAGAGCTGGCAGGGATTTAAAGATGGCTCCGCCCCGCCTCTTCCTGTTTTGCCACATGCTCAGCACACTCTCCCACGCTGTGTACAGTGCAGGCTTTAGCTTTGGGGGGCTGGGTAGGAATTTTTCACCCTTCTTCTGATTGTCAAGTAGGGGGAGGTGTTTTTGCCAACCCTGCACTGTCATCAGTGGACTAAGGGGAACTGGACAGGGTGTTTCTGAAAATAGGATTGGTCACTTGGCAGGTCAGTGCAGAAAAAGGGATAATGGATCTGGTGAGCACCATATGGCACCTTCCCTGTTGAAGGTCAAGGGGTCCATTAGGCTCAGCCTTCTGAATGTGAGGCCCAGTGATGGAATTGAGGACCACCTTTGGGACTGCCCTGGCTAGGCTCCTCCCTTCTAAATTTCACAGCTTGTAGGGGGAGCTACAGGGTGGCACCCTGGTTGCTATGCTGGCCGGTGGTGAGCTAAAAGGAAGGCTCACTCCCAGTGCAAAGGTGGCTCACCCAACATATGACAAGGAGGGGTCTGGGGTAATCCCTGGCCTTTGTGTATTCCACACTTGGGGTTTGCCCTTGCTGCAAATGTGTCAATGGTGAATAAAGTGGCCCTTAGTTAAACCCAATCCTTGTGTCTGTCTCTTTCTTCCAACTGTGGGGAGGAGTCAAACATGCTAGGAAAAGTTGAAGGCAGCAGGAAAAAAGGATGGCCCAAGATGAGATAGATTGACTCAATAAAGGAAGGTCCAGCCTCAGTTTGCAAGGCCTGAACAAGGCTGTTAACAGTAGGACATTTGGGATGTCATTAATTCATAGGGTTGTCCTACGTTGGAAGCATCTTGACAGCACAGAGTGAAGGAGGGACTCTCTGCTCCTATGAAAATGAGGAATGTGTTGATGGTACGTTTACTTGGGTCCTGACTAGTATTTCTGCAAGTCCTGACTAGTATTTCTGCAAGTATCCTGAAATGCCCACTGAAATCCTGTTCTTGAAGGCCTCCTGTGGAGAAACAAATTCTCTAACCTGGAAAACATATACTGTTTGTAACAATGTCAGGATATATATTATTGTTTCCTTGTTTTGTGTTATGTGTAGAGGTTTTGTAAGGGAATAGCAGCAGAGTTTCAAAGTGTTACAATGTATTTTCAGTTAGTGAAGCAAATGAGTGTTGTTTAAAGAGAGGCTAAAAGGTCATTAAGACTAGCATTCAAGCTCAGAATAGGTTTTCAACCAGGAGGGATGCTTTGAGGGGACTCCTAAAGCCCAGAATTCCAGAATCAATCAGAACAAGGCCTGGCCAGGTGGCTGCAGTTGACTGGACAGCACCTTCTGGAGAAACAGTATATAAGGGACAGGTGAGAGGCATCACTGAAGAGTGGCAGCAGAGAAGTGGATGAAAGGCATTGGCAAAGAGGGTTTTCAGGAAGAGTATATTGGAAGTGAAGATGCTCTCCCCCTGTCTCAGACCTCCATAAGCAGGTAGCAAGAGAGGCTAGATAACTAGATAGGCACACTCAGGGGTCGTTTCCTGCCGGAGCCCCCCAAAGTGGTGCTCCGGCAGAAATGAGCCCAGCCCCCCCAGGGGGGATTTAAATGCCCTGGCTTCCTTGCCTGATCTCCTCCTGGTGCCCTGCAGCCGCGTGGCACCTGGAGGGGACCGAGCAGGCAAGTCAGGCATGTCTCCCCACCTGCTCTTCCTTCTCCAGCTAGCCCGCCGTGGTGGGCTGGCTGGAGAAGGAAGAGGAGGCAAGGAGAGATGCCCTCCTTTCCCCCTGAGCCTTTCCGCTTTTGCGGAGAGACTGGGGGGGGATTTAAATGCCTGGCTGGGGAAGCAGAAAAAGAGGGGGAGGCATCTTCAAAAGACTCCCCTTCCCTTCCCTTCCCTTCCCCAGCCAGCCTGCCAAGGCGGGCTGGTGGGGGAAGCCAAGAGAAAAGGGGTTTAAACTTCTCTCTAGAGTCGCGCTGCAGCAGCGGCACGATCTTTCCATTGTATTCTATGGGGCCTCTAGAGAGAAGGGGTTTAAACTTTAAACCCCTTTTTGCTTCCCCCCACCCTGCCTTGGCAGGCCTGCTGGGAAAAGGAAGGGGATGCTTTTGAAGATGCCTCCCCCCCTTTTTGCTTCCCCTTCTGACACACTTCCGGTGATGTCAGGGGGCGTGGCATATGCTAATGAGTTGTCTGCTAATGAGCTCCTGCAGCTCTTTTTCTAAGAAATGACCCCTGGGCACACTGATCTTTCCTTCCTGTGTTTACTCTTCTGCCGCTGTTCCCTCTGAAATGTAGATTGTGATCTCAGGAACAATTTCCTTCCTTCCTTTCACTCTCTCAGACAAAGCTCCCTCTTCTCCCTGCACACACCAAGAGGGATGACATGCTGCCCTGTCTTGGAACCATGAGGCAGACATCTTACCATCTGCTTTCATTCTTAGCTAGTAAGTTAGTACTCTTTCCTAGCCAAAAGTGTACTTCTCAAATAAAGAGAGAAGTATTTCTCTGTTAAACTTGCAGCATGGCTCTGTGTAGCTTTGTAAACTGTGTAATCTGGTAAAGAGACACTCCTGCATTTGTAGCTTTATTTAAGCACTCTGCTAATTAGTGAGAACTGGGCTAACTACACCAGTTAACCCCAACAGAGTAAGTAAAGAAAATGACTAGGAAAAGCCTCCCAAGAGGCTTTGTGTGACAAGTTATTTATAATAGTGCGTGGAACCTATACCACTGAATTGAGACAAACATTTCCAGGAGGCCACGGAACTGGGACTACCATCCACAGGATACCATCTTGTGATTGAAGATCTTTTTGTAACATCTAGAGCACTTTGTGTTACTGTAAATGTTGGTTTTATCTTGTTTTTATTTTTTTAACTATTGGTATGTGTTGCTCTATTTGTGAGCCGCCCTGAGCCCGCTTGTGGGGAGGGCGGGTTATAAATTTGAATAAATAAATAAATAAATATAAAGAGCTAAATGAGTGAGAGCCTGAAAGCAAGGAGGATCTGCCATCAGAAGGCAGGAGAAAGAACTCAGATATCCTAGGAAGAGGCTAGAAGATCTATGGCTGCATTTCTTTGAAGAAATGGGAAGAATGCCTCAGCATAACAGGACTTTTAATTTCATGGGGACCAGGTTGACAACCTTGTGAGGCTTAAAAACCTTTGGAATCTTACCAGGTCACCATGCCCTGTCCCCATTGATCGGAGGCTATACTTGAAGTTCTCAGTACCTTTCATCAAAAGAAAAGAGCAATGGCAGTTTCATCTGGAAAATTCCTATCCTTGTCTTGTAACTCTGAACAGTTTTTAAAGGGCTGGCGGGGTCCATGTGGGATTATGTGAACCCATTGAGGGAGACCATTTAGAAAGCTGGGGGACAGCTTGCACCAATGAAAATGAACCTATTGGAGAGGGGGGGAAGGTAAGTTGTCCCCTGATATAATCATTCATGAGTGCAGGATAGATGGGGGTCATAGCTCAGGCCTCTTCTAATAACTCGTTTACCGTACAAAGGAGACCTGTCTTGCACTTTCATTGCCAATGGATATTTTTTCTGAAAAGAAGATGCTTGACAGTGGGGAGGTTTAACAACGTTCTAAAAATATCATTTGCACACAGGAAAAAGAAGCTCCAGCAGGTTCATCTGTGTGACAAATTACTGGGTCCAACAAATTCCTTTCTCTTTACTCTGTGCTGATGAAATGCCTCTTCAGATAATCTGTTGATTCTCTATGAGGTCAACAAAATATTGGGGATTGCTTGCTATTTGTATCTATTTATTCCTGTTGGTTATTTCCCTATGGAGATCATTCCAATGTACTCTGGCACTCTCCCAGTTAGTGGAATGGGGAAAAGAATGTATCCAAAATGGAGTAATGTTGTAAAATATTATGTGACAGAAAACTGACATGCTCTTAATTGCTTTCAAAATCCCATGCTCCTGGAGCATATTTAGCACTTATCACATGGGTTTTGAGGGTTTATATCTGTTTTTATCTTGGTTAATTTATAGTCACATTTTTCTGCAGGTCTGGTAAGTTCCCCAGGTAAGTAGAGACCTCTTATTTGCCTGGTGTTGCAGTTTTTGTCATCCACAAGAAAGCCAGCCAGTTTACCATTTGATAGAATTCTTGGGATTTGTCCTCCCACCCCACTGAGAAAAGTCTGAATTCTTCCTCCAGTGCAAATGGTTCGTCCTATCATGGAATGGCCATTTTAACTGGTGGAAGGTTCATTAGGGTGGAGGAACTTCCTGTAGACTAAGTTGGAGTACATGCCATTAAAACGACAACTGAGAATAATACAAGAGGCAAAGGCTCAAATCCAAAGGGCCACAGGGACCTTCAGCCCTGCTCCCCTTCCTACTGTGACCACTTGCAAAAAATTGTTTTCCACCCCATCCCATACATGCATACAATATTTGGCAGTCATCCATGGGCCTATCTAGACCCTGGCTAAAATATTTACATTCTAGTAACTGTTATTATAAGCTAGTTATTAGTTTCCAAGACCAGAATCTATCAGTGTGTTTCAGGCTTTTATAAGAAGATAGCAGGACATTATCATGTTATGTTAGTCCTCTAAAGGGTTTCAGCTCCTGGGATATATTTAAAAGAAAATGTTAGTTTCCTTCCCAGCTTTCATAATTGATTGCACTGAAAGAGGATACCTTATGAAATGGGGGGGGGAAGCAATTGTAAAATAAATGCCTGGGAAAATCTATGATTTCACATTGATTATTGTGGTGTTAGGGGGACAATGTTATTGGTTTTGTACTGAGAAAGCAAATATCACATTTAGCAACTGGGTGAAGCTCTTGCATTGATATACTTTGTATGGCAGTGTCAAGATGGTTATTTGTTAAACAGCTTACACAGAAGGGCTGCATAGCCCATTCCAGGGATGCCAGAAATCCTTCTAACTGTTTGAAATGCTCAGGAAAACAAAACCTGTTTAGTAGTGCAGGAAGGATGCTTTCTAATGCAGCTTTCAATCTCTAATTTATTTGCATTAATATGTGGGATCTGAAATTTGCAAAGGGGTGATGTGATATATGAGACTTTTCCCCCTTCTGTGAATATTCCAACCTTCCTACTAGAATGCAGATACTGATTATTCACATAAGAGCATGTAGACAAAACAAAATCACTATGTTCCTGTGCAGAAAGAATAAGTGACCACAAATCTTAACATTCATTTTTGTCCCACTTTTCTCCTGATCTTAAAAAATGGTGACATTCAGAAACCGGTGGGGGAAGCACTTCAGTCCCCCAAGACGTACTGTTGCTTACCTTAAAGTCAACATTCTTCAATAAAGGAACTTCAAAGGAGAGTCCACTATAAAACTGAAGTATGAAATTACTACGTATGAAGAAATTTGGCATTAATCCGATTCGAGCTAAATTGTAGTTATGGGCTCCTCTCACATTACAGATAAGTACATTGACTTAGCAAGTCACAGGACTGTGTTGATACCATGTACTGGTGTTGGGAGTGGTCGTGTGTGTGTGTGTATTATGTTATAGAAATGTCACAGTTGGTGCTCCTTCATTTCATTGCCTTTTAACCGCATCATTCATAGTTTTTTTCTCTGTGCCATGTATGCCTGCCAACCAAGGACCAACTTCATTCATCTGATGAGGTAGGCTCTTGCCCAAGATGATACCACAGTAACAGTTGTTGATTTAAATGGAACATTGACTTCAATGGATTTAGACTGGAGTAACTCTGCAATAGGACTGCTCTGTAAGTCACCAGCCTTTAAGGTGTTACAAGACTCCCTTTCATTTTGGATGCAACAAATTACCTCTCTAGAAGTTGTATATAGCCTGATATATGAAGTTAATTATCAAGCATAGAACATCTGCGTGGCTCTGTTTACAGGCTAATCAGAATGTTTCTGTTTTGATCACAGTACCTTATAGAAAGAAACTGAATCGTGCTCAAGATGAGGTTACTACAGCTCAAGTAATTCCTGATCAGTATTTGCTACTAATGCAGTATTTTAGTCAGAAGATAGGATGGATTGTTTCATTTGCTAAAGCATTCTTTCTTATTCGCTTGGATCTTCGTGCTGAAACTTAAGCCACAGTCCTAAGTGGTTGGAAGTGATTCCATAGCAGCAACAAGAGCTTACTTCTAAGTAGATGCTCTTAGGGCTGGGATGTAAGGATACTTCCATGAGGGTTTACGTTTTAATAACTAAATGACCCAGTTAATCCCAACACATAACCCTGCAAAACTAAACATTGCCCCCAATTAAGATAACATTAGTCATGATTTATGTTTGCTGTGAATTCATTGTTATTAGCACTGTACATCAGAAGTAAGGTTTCCAGCCTCCAGGTGAAGCCTGGAGATATTCGATCTTCAGACTAGAGAGATCAATTTGTCTGAAGAAAATGTCTACTTTGGAGGGTGAACTCTACAGCATTATATCCTGCTGAGGCTTCTCCCTTCCCTAAACCTGCCTTCCCTGGGCTCCACTCCCAAATCTCCAGGAATTTCCCAACCTGGAGTTGGCAACCCCAATCAAAATGGATAACTGGGGTGTCCATGCACATCTGAGGACTGTGGGATTGGCAGTGGCTTTACATGGGATGATTGTGAAAAAGTATCATCCATCTTGTTGCCACTTTCATTTGAGTGTATTTAGCATACATATAGAACTGCTTGCCATGGTCTTCATCCAAGAGAAGATAGGACGAGCAGAGATATCAAGAACAAGCCACAGGGGTTACCTAAAAGTGACTGTAATGATTTAAAGTTTTAAGAGTATGTTTCTTTAAATATTTGGTAAGTTTCAGAAGAGAAGGGGGGTGAAAGAGGGGGATGAATGAGTGAGGTGATTGGTTGGTGACTGAAAGTGTATGGGAGGAGCTAAGAAGAAAACAATCGTAGAGACAGAGAAAGCAGCAGTTAACAGGAAAACAGACAGCAGACAGCAGAATTTGAGAGATGTGACTTCTGTTAAGTTCAGTCAACGGAACTCAATGAGCAGTCGTCTGATAAGAATCCAACAGAGTGCTGTGAAAAGCATTAGGATTCTAGTGAAGAAAGTAGTAATGCTTATAGAGGACATATTAGAGACTAGAGAGAGTCAACTCCTAATGTTGTCAAAGTATTATAGCAGTGCGAGAAAAAGAAGCTGACAGAAACCTGAGCTAAATAAAAGAGAAAGATTTAACTGAGCAAAATACATTAACGCTAAGGACAAGGTACATTGTGAAGAGACAGAGATTTGAATGAGAGGAGTGATTGTGAAGAGAAAGAGCCAGAGGTTATTAACTTCCACCATTTTATTTACTGAAGAGATAATTTGCTAAACATCCTGAAACCAATATGCTTCTTGTACAAATAAAATTTTATTTTGTGTAAACCGGGACTCATATGCTGTTAAAATACAAGTGTCTTATCCTCAGGACCACATAGTCCAACGAAGAGGCCTTAGAGCTATGGGAAAAGTTAAATAATAAAATTGGAATTAAATTCCTGGTGGCAGTGTTACATACCCAGAGAGAGAGAGAGAGAGAGAGGGAGAGAGAGAGAGAGAGAGAGAGAGAGAGCGAGAGAGAGAGAGAGAGAGAGAGAGAGAGCGAGAGAGAGAGAGAGAGAGAGAGAGAGAGATAACAAGAAAGTTAAAGACACCTTATCTAACCACAAAAAAATTGAGTAGTTGTGACAGTGATACTATGGAGGAATACATCTAACAGTCCAACAAGTACAGAGCAGATCTAGATAGGAACTGAATGAGTTGTGTGTCTGTGATACCAGGTTAGCATAGCATATCCCCTAGGCAGGCAGGGAACAATTGGCAAAATTTGACACACTGAAAGTGAAATGGAGAATAGGTTGGTAGGGGATGGTAAATGGGCAGGTGTGTCCTGGCAGTGGTATCAAGTAGCAGGTTGGTAGATGCCGATCACTTTAGCCGTGTATGTGTATGTATATATTTGTTTGTAAGAAAGAACCAACATTTGTTCACTTTGAAAATGAAACCTGGGACCAGTACCTGTATAAATGTGTAGTTTAAGTCACATATTCACCTGCACATGCATTGAATGTAATATGAGACATTGTACACGGATTATACAGGCATTCACTGTAACTTTTGGGCAGGGCTACATGTCAAACACAGGCCTCGTTTGCCATGTATTTGTTAACTGTCTGCCTTTAGTTTCCGTAGTTCACTGTCTGGTTTCATTTTAGCTGGGAATAGGAGGGGAGTGTGTTGGGACGTGCATGGGGTTCCTTTGCTGAGAGTTGTGCTGGCTTGTAACTGCATCCATGCAGGGCCTCCCTATTGTGGGAAGTATGCGTGCTTGACCTTGAGTACCAGACACTGGTAGATAATGTAACCATATGATTGCAGGTGTGTGGGGGGGAGAGGGTTAAGGAAGCACAGTAGATTTTGGTGGGCTGGATGTCTGGGTGTGATTGGACTGGTCACTGGCAGTGGAGATTGTTTGAATTATGTATAATATGGGAACTGGTACCAAGGGAGCCAGTTCTAACACAGACTCGTCTAGGCTTGAAACCTCAAACAAATCACTGCCAAGAGAGTGTTGGTGGGAGTGAGTTCCTTCAAGACCTGACTGACACTACAGAAGGGAGGAGAAGAAATGAAATTAAGAAATCCAGCACTAGATGTCTGAGGCAGTGGCAAATGATTTGGGGGACAGTGACACTATGTATGTCAAGGATAAAGGCTTGATACGGTATCACTAAATGTTTTGGTGTTTTGTTTCTGCTATCATACGGCTACTCTAGCATTCATGTTGAGTAGCTGATGATTTATTAGAAGAAGTCTCTGAGAATTTGGTATGGGAAGAAAATATGGATTTATCTTATCCACTGGGATTTTCTCATTTGCTACAGGTATACTGTATGCTTCATGAAATGTCAGCTCTGAACTGTTTTGAGGTTTCTTAATGGTTCCTGGCAGATAGACACAGGGAGCAGCTAAAAACCACAAGTAAATCACTCTTCCAATGAGGCACAGTTTATTTACTCATGGGTCATCTTGTCAATATACTAGAAATATTTTCACATCTAACAGAGCACGTAAATCATGTCTTCACCTAGAATATCTGTAGTGTGTCTTGATGGTTTAATTAATGGGGAGATCTTAGATGAGCCTGTAGTTTGTCTCTGTGACAAGGTCTCAAGACAGACAGGAGGCCAGACAAATAAAAGTAGTTTGTAAGGAATTATAAAGCTGCACACTGTAGTTATTACTGTCCTTTTTAACCTATAGGTTCCCTCCCCAGTCAGAGTTAAAACCTCCAGATCACTTGTTTATTGACTTTTCAAGGTGATATTATTTGTGGTGGGCAAATATTTATTGGTGACTCAGAAGCAGTAACACTGTGTGTCATATATAATTAGGAATGAGTCATGCATGCATTTCTAGTATCACTCAATGTCTCTTCATTCCTCACTGTGACTTGCACCGGAGCATGAGAACCTCTTCCGTTTTGTGTCTGAGGTCATGGCAGGTGATATGGAAGCAGCTCTCTTTCTGATATTTGATTTGTGATGCCAGTGTATGCCAGTCACAGTATGGCTGTGCAGTCATAGAATACTAAAGAACTAATGATAACAATCTTATATTGGAATTTTATTTTATTTTTTGCTACTTGGAGCAGCACTATTTACAAACACTGGACCATGGTCTGCTTGGCAGCTTCCTTGTGGTCTTTTAGGAACATAAACTATAACAAATGTTTTAGAATAATTCCGGAACAGTAGACTGGTAAGCCATCAATCAGCCCTGAGCTTATCCTTGCAGGGATAGATTCTATTTAGTGCACTTGAGCAAGTGAACTTTCTCCCCCTTGCTGCTGGAGTCTGCTGTGTTCCTAAAATTGTGCCACTGTGGGTGATGGGGTGTGTGCAGAGGTCATTTCGGGGGGGAGGAGGCAGGAGAAGAGGGAGGGTAAGTTGATTCCTCCCTGCCTCTCCCCACCCCTGCCTGCCTGGGGCCAGGGAGGGCCTTCGCGGGGCTTCCTTGCACTCCTGCCGGCCTTGCAGGTCCACCGCTGGGCCCCTCATGGGGCTTGGCAATGGAGCTGCAAGGCCAGCGGCGGTCAGGACTGTTGGGGGCGGGGTGTGTGGCCTTATGACACACTTCCGGTGATGTCAGGGGGTGTGGCACATGCTAATGAGTTATGCTAATGAGTTCCCCTAGCTCTTTTTCTACGAAATGACCCCTGGGTGTGTGTGTGTGTCCTGCTGTTTGGAAGGGAAAATAGTCTCCTTCCTTTTCTGCTGGCAGACGTAGCAGCAGAAAACATAGTTAGGATCTAGGCCAATGTTTGGAAATGTTGTGTTGGGAGTCATAATTTCAATGGTGAGAGCTATGCTTTGTCTCTGTCAAGATAACTATGTCAAAAGAACTATGTATAATATCTTCTTTGCAAGTTTTTAAAGAATGGCTTCAAATGTTAGATTTTGCTGGGAAAGAGGGGTCAACTAAAGCAAGGGCATTTTGATGTGAAGCTAAAAGCAATTCTTGCTATAATGTAAATTAATCTACATTGGCCAAAATACTCATTTACATGACTCAGAATAATTCTCTTCTGCTTTAATAATGATCAGATGTTAACATAAAAAGCATTAGGGAAGCTCAGTGTAATCTGACTGAAAGCCTATTGTGCAAAGACTGTTGTGAAACTGTGTTTACTACAAAGGTTTAGTTACACGTTAAACACTGGTAGATGTCATGTCATTGATTATGAGCATAATGAAACCTCACTTGTGAAAATGTTCAGCCTGCAAGATTTCACTAATTTGAACCCTTTACCTATGTCAACTGAGATATGAAAGAAGGATTCTCTTACTTATTAAAAAATAACATCAAAGCTGAATCACCTTTACTTTTTAATGTACCAAATGCAATCACTAAAAACAATGTGTGATCCATCCATCAGTAAAAGATACTAATCAGTATCTGTGCTAGTCCTATTGACATGTACACATGTACAGGCCCAGCACAAAGCACAGGGGTAATTCACAAAATCTTTTGGTCTTTGTTTAACACAGCTGCCAATTTAGTGCAATCAATATCTCAGGGAGGAAAAAGATGAAAGAGAGACAAGTATTTAATCAGAAAATCGTTTTTGTTAACCTAATTAATACAGAGGAAGTCTGTATGAGAAAAGCAACAAGTCATGAAAACCAGTAAAATGCTGTCACATTATGCTAGCTTCATATTGCTGTAGCGCAAATTATGTTTCTTCCAGAGGCAAGATTAATTCTGGGGGAGAGAAGACAAGGACAGAGAAGAAAGCCTGATGTCAGAGAAAGATGGAGGAGCTGTAAACAGAAGGAGGGGAGATGAAAGCAAATCCTATGTTACTTGACCTTGGAATGGATCTCAGTGCATCCATTTAGTGTGGAAGATACTTTGGAGAGACATCTACAAACTTTGAGTGACATGGTCTGCCATTCTTATGGACCTGTGTTTACCTAGTTTTCACTCTCTGAATACATGCACTAAAGAAAGGAAGCAAAACAGAGGAAGAAACTACATCACCACGATTCCATGAAAGCACTGCCAGTGCAGAGAAGAAAGGCACAATTTTGTTTGTACTCTCTGGAAGGCAGGCATTGCAGACTGTGGGGACAGAAGGTAAATACTGCTCCCCCAGTTGAAAATTAGGACCAAAGCATATGAGATGCAACTTATCCCGTTGATGAAGAGGAAGAATCTCAGTGAGAGAGCAGTGAGTATCAAATTTTTGAGATCTCTCACGTCTTTAATTCTACTTAAATGAATTATGGGCCTAATTTTGATGTTGAAGCAGAACTTGGAGAAGTGAGAAGACAAACCATTCTAGTTCAGGGCCAAATGGATGTGATCATCCTATAATGACTCCACCCATTTATGTTTTTTAAAAGGAGGTGGCTGGAGGGTCTCCTTTTAAACCAAGAAGGGAGCATGCAATTCAACCTTTTTAGCTGAAAGAGTCCTTATTTGTTCTTCTCTTCAAGTTTAAAATCTTAGTGTACTTTGGAATTCTTTGGTCCTATCCATACGAGGCCTTTTGGGCCGGGAGCGGGATGGAACGGGGGCAGAGCAAACGGGCATGATCCCACGGCAACATCTGGGAATCGTTGCCTGCCCGTCCCTGTTCCGTCCCAAACGGCGATACCGTGCTGTAAAAAAGAACCACCTACCTAGGTGGTTGTATCCCTTCCAGTGCTGCAACCAGGCCGTGGGATCAGGCGGCGCGTCCTTGCGCCGCCGCATCCCGGCCCCCGGGCATACTGCGCACGCTCGAGCATGCGCAGTTTGGCAGCCTCCCCCTCCCATCGGACTTTCCTCCCTGGCATCTGATCGTGCCGGGGAGCGATGCGCCGCGGCTGAGGGGATCCGTGGGATCCCGCCGTGGCGTCTCAAGTTCGGTGCAGCTCTGCTTAGCCGCATTTCAGCCATCCCATGTAGCAGCAGCCTTTATCTCCCTATATCCAGGCTTTGGCCAAGTCTTGTAATTTTTAGCTGATTAGCAAATGTAGAATTCTCTTTTTTCTTTCTACAGACACAATTTTTTAAAAAAATTCAAAATGCCATTGAACTCATATTCTCTGGGCTTAGAAATGCAGCCATCAGCATCTCAGACTGACCTTCACATATGAAGGTGAGCATTACATTCTGCATTTTCCTCTGACTCAGACTGTATATTCAACTCCCTCCCCCATCTTTTCCCAATAACACTTACAGTAACAGACTGAAGGTGGTGGCAGCTGGCCAGGAAGACTTTCCGTTAGCAAGCTAGCTAGCTGTAGATGGGAAGAAAGATATCTTCTTCCTTCCAATCCCCTTCCCCTACCAATGCCAAGGCACAGTCTGGGAAATGTCGTTCCCAGGGTACTTGATATTACCCTGGAGAAGTGACAGGGAAGACGTCAGAAGGACAAAGGGAAAGATTCTCTCTTCTGGCCCATGGGCCACCAAATTGGTTGGTTGGCTGGCTGGCTGGCCAGCTGCCATACTACCAGCCTGCCTCACCAACATCCATAAACACTGTAGCTGCAGCATAGGAAGCAAGGTTATGTGCAGAGAAGAAGGCTAGGTTTCCAGGCATGAAACTGAATAAAAAACTGAGTTGTGTCTTGTTTTTTCGTTTTTGCCCTCTAAAGTGAGCTTGTGGGTTGAAAGTCACTCTCTCTTTCATCTTGGGTGGGCCATATATATTTTCTGTTGCTGCTTGCTCCTTCTGTATGTTTCTTTTCCTGCAGGAATAAATCTTCTAGTCAAACCTGAGATTGTTCGCCATTGTGTTTCCCTCACAGCTCTGTCACTGGAATGCCCTCTAACTTGACATTGAATCATCTTTGCTTGCTTTTACATTCAAAAGACATTTATTTAACTGACTTTCTCTGTATCAAACGAACTAACTAACTAACAAAACCTTTATTGGCATGAAAGTACAAAACATCATGGAAATACAGGAAAATACTAAGATGCATCAGTTGCTTACACTTGGCCAGGGTTATTTTTGGGCAGGAATG
>NW_015173683.1:20941-78630 GCF_001447785.1 Gekko japonicus | reverse complement strand
CCTGCTGAGCTTTTTCTACAAAAAAAGCCCTGCACTTGGCTGTTCAAGCCTTGTCTTCTGATTGCATAACATAAAATTTTTGCAACAGCCTCCATTATTTTGCAATTAGAATTAAACAGAAGAAAGTGGACAATTGAGTCATCAGAGTGCCAGCTCTTACCCTCTAGAAATGGAGTAATAAAACGAGATTGGATATCCCTATAGAAGGGGCAATGAAGTACGGTGTGTGTAGTGGATTCTATCTCTTTTAGAGAGCAAGGACAAAGTCTGTCTACATATGGTATCTGGCGATACCTCCCTGAAAGCACCTCTGATGGCAGAACATTAAAGCATGCAAGCATGATTTTCTCTGTAATGCCTTGTTTCACATTGTTTTCCCTTCTCTCCCCCCTTTAATGTTTCCTGTGCTTACTTTCTGACTGTAAGCTTGTAGGCTGGGCATGTTTTGCACACACACACCTTTTGCCGCTGCAATTTTTAAGGGGCTTTATACTTAAATAAATAATGGGGTTAGGGCTTTAAAAGTCACGTAGCAACTTGAATTCAGCCAAAGCCTGGGATTCTCAAAATCGGAGCCATAAACAGTCTCTTTAGGGTGATAAGCCCAAGCAATCAATTGTCAGCAACAATCAGTGGCAATTTTGTTGTTGTTCCTGTTTTCAATCATTCTAAAGCAATCCCCTCAGCATGGGAATCGGGAACAGGATCTTCCTGAAGAGGGATACATTCTGATTTATCATTTACCCCCTGGTGAAGAGCAAACTGATTTAGAGTGATTGAAAATAAAGACTTTTCCACAGGTTGTTCCTGGAAGTTATTTTTTTTAATCTTAAGGCTACTGCTGCCATGTGGGCATTTTCCTTTACAGCCCTATTTGGTTGGCTGGCAGGTAGGCCAGCACATCCCATAGAATTGTTTGCAGGCTCATGATGTGGTTTAACTGAAGCCAAGAAACCCTGGTGCTATAAGCTGCCTGAAAAGGAGAACCTTATGTGGTTGCACTAAGTTCACTGAAGGAATAGTGGAGTTTCAATGTAACAAATATAATAAAAATAAATATAGGAAAAGAAGTCAACAATTTTTTTATAATGTACAGATGTCTGGGAAGTCATTCGTAGAGAAATTACATACAAGAATTGCTTTCCTTTACACATATTCTATTTGTTCTCCAGTTTGTACACACTGGATAAGTTGTTCTGACAACAGTTTTGGGGGGAAAAGACATACCCCCTTTTATGTGTTACATAGAAACCTGCTCATTAAAGCTTTTGCCCTAAGATGGTTTCTGGACAAGTTATCCAGTTGATATGTACATTAATCTCAGTGCTAGGGTTGTCACTTCAGATAGGGCCCTCAGTTCCCTTGGGGGGATATGGCAGCCTTGGAGGATGGACTCTATGGTACACCACAGACAACACATTCCTGTTGAGCTTCCTGTCCTCCAGAGGCACAACTCCCAAATCTTCTGTTCCTCCCCTGTAGGGGTATTTAGCCTGGGTATCACCAGGGACATAAGCCTTGGGTGCATGTCCAAGGCTGAAGAATCAATGGGGGTTTGGTCTTTGGCTCATGGCCCTTGGCTCATAGTCTTTGTCATTGAGTGAACCATCCAGTGGGATCTAGGACCAGCCCAGGGGCTGTGCCACATATATTTGTTTCTGTCTATTTGCTTGTCTCTGGTCCTGTCCATATGAGGCCTTTTGGGCCGGGAGCGGGACGGAACGGGGGCGGAGCAAACGGGCACGATCCCACGGCAACATCTGGGAATCGTTGCCTGCCCGTCCCTGTTCCGTCCCAAACGGCGATACCGCGCTGTAAAAAAGAACCACCTACATAGGTGGTTGTATCCCTTCCAGCGCCGCAAGCCGGGCCGTGGGATCGGGCGACGCGTCCTTGCGCCGCCACATCTCGGACCCCGGCCGTACTGCGCATGCTTGAGCATGCGCAGTTCGGCAGCCTCCCCCTCCCATCGGACTTTCCTCCCCGGCATCTGATCGTGCTGGGGAGCGATGCGCCGCAGCTGAGGGGATCCGTGGGATCCCGCCGCGGCGTCTCAAGTTCAGTGCGGCTCTGCTTAGCCGCGTTTCAGCCGTCCCGTGTGGCAGCAGCCTCTATATATTGTTCTGGGGTATTTTTTTTTACAAGCTTCATTACATAAATAACATAAATACCTAAATAAATAATTAATGCTGCAGCAGCACGCCTGCTGATGGCATCGCCTGTGTGGGCATGCATTTGGCCAGTATTGTACCAGTTGCACTGGCTATGAATTGAGTACTAGGTCCATTTCAACGTTTTGGTACTAACCTTCAAAGCCTTACGCGGCCTGGGACCGACATATCTGAAGGACTACCTCTTCCCATGTGTGCCCCAAAGAGCCTTGCGCTCACAGGACCAACATTTACTAGTTATCCCTGGCCCAAAGGACATCCATTTAGCCTGGTGGAATCAGCTCCCACTGGAGATCAAGGCCCTGTGAGACCTTTCATCATTCCACAGGGACTGCAAAACAGAGCTGTTCTGCCAGGCCATTGGTTGAGGTGGCGGGGGTCCACCTCAGTTGGCCTCCCTGCTTTAGTTCCCAACCTGCTGAAAGGGCTCATCTGATTCCACCTTGTGGCCCCAACAGATTTATACTGTTTGGATTTGATTTTGATGTATTAAATTTCTACCCCGCCCTCCCAGTTGAGGCTGCTCAGGGCGGCTTGCTGCTACCAATTTTATTGTTTATTGTTTTTATGATTTTAATGTGATTTTATTGTAACGAGTCTTTGACTCGTTTTGTTGTAATCTGCCCTGAGCCCATTTGGGGGGCGGGGGGTGGAATAAAAATCCCAAATATAAATAAATAAATAAATAAATAATCTACTAGTGATCTACTAGTCATCTCAGTTTGGGATGAGAAGGAGTAATGGTGCCCAAGCCCCATCCTCACATGCTTCCTCCAAACTTCCTTTTTTGGCTACCTACATTTCCTCTTATAGTTTGTAGTTGCATCTGAACAGGAGAGATCTTGGTTTGTTCATGGGGCTTGAGTCTGAGGCACATTTCCCTGTCCTCCAAATCATGGTTTGAAGCATTAGAAATATACAACCCAATGAATTGACCCAATGAAAGCAGACACTATCATAAAAATATGTCAGTCTCAATTAGTTCAAATAGATTGCAGAGCATAAGTGTTATCGTTGGGAAATAGGAAAGAGAACAAGAAGTTTCATGTGTGGAATTACACAGAGTCTAATCTGGGAGAACCGGGTTTGATTCCCTACTCCTCCACTTGCACCTGGCTGGATGACCTTGGGCAAGCCATAGTTCTGATAAGAGCTGTTCTTGAAAAAGAGCAGTTTCTGTCAAGAGCTCTCTCAGCCCCACCTACCTCACAGGGTGTCTGTTGTAGGGATTGGAAGAGAAAGGAGTTTATAAGCCGCTCTGAGACACCTTTGGGTAGTGAAGTGCGGGGTATAAATCCAATCTCTTCTCTTCTTCTTCTTCAAATACAGGAAAATATGCATGCTAAATAGATTGAAACACAAAGCGTAGCAAATGGAATCAAATAGTTCATTTTTCTGATAGAAATGAAAGGGGGCATAGAGAAATGGATTGAACTAAGGTTGCAGTAAAATAATCACGTTCCTATCCTACCAAGTAAAAACAAGGAGATCTGAAGTATTAGCAATGGAAGAATGAAAACATGTTGTAGTATGACCAAACAAATGTAAGCTGGGGACTGAATGACATTCTAGTAGAAACTTTATTAAATAGAGAGAAATACAACCAGATCGAAGCATTTACAAAATACAGGGAAGTCATGCAGTTCTGGGGAAGTAATACAGCAGTAGACAAGCAGGTAGGACAGTGATCTTCGGCCTTTTCAAACCAAGGACCCCGTGAATTGCAGGTATGTGATCGGAAAGAACATGACATCAATATCACAGGGCAGGACAAAGAGGAGCCCTGCCTGTGCTAAAAAGCAATTTTCTCCACCATTCAGTGACCTCAGCTTGTCATCCCGCTGGCCCTCTCAACATGCGTGCAAAGAGAAGCTGGAGGTCCGGTGCCCTTGCTCTCTGAACACAACCATGAGCAACAGACCTTTCTAAGAACAAAAACGGTAGCTTTTCAGGGGCTTGTGACCCACTTGCTGGGGTTCTACAAGTCAGCCGAGGGCCCAGATGCATGGCCACTGAATCAGAGGCTTAGGATCCTTTAAGGAAAGCCCCAGAATATGCCCATATGGGAACTGTAGCCCCCCTCTCTATTTGAAGCCTTCTGTGAGCATTCCAAATGATCAGTTGTTTATGGTTCTTGCCCCCTGTTTTGTGGGAGCATTTAAGGCTCATGCCTAGGGTTGCCAGCCTCCAGGCAGTGTTCCCTCTAAGCTGAGTTAGTGTGAGCTAGCTCACAGTTTTTTTAGTCTCCAGCTCACACATTTTTGCCTTAGCTCAGGAAGGATGGCTCCAGAGCAAACTAATTTATGCAGTAGCCAAATCGCTCACTCACAACTTTAATGCCAGTCGCTCCCAAAGTAGCTCACAAGACTCCACAGCTTAGAGAGAGCATTGCCTCCAGGTGGTGCAACCAAAAGGGTATCACAGGAAAAGCTAAATCAGTCCTCATTCCAAATCAGCTTTAAAGTGCCAGAAGGCTTATATAACATTTCAATAGTAAAAGATTGAATCTCTCAAAGAACCATTCACAAAATCTTCATAGAAAAATTCCTTCAACAAATGCCCCGGTCACACGGAGCATTTGTCGTGCTGAAGGCACGGGAGTCCCACGGAATATCCGGGCGCAATCACATGGGAACATCTTGGAGGTGTAGCACTCCTGTGGCGAACCTGTGGCAAGCCGCCGAAGCCGCGCAGTAAAAAACTAGCACACCGCATGCACTAGCAAACGCTTTGCCATGGGCCGCCTATGGAAGCCTCCAGGTGTGATTGTGCCGGCGCGCGGCTTCCTCCCCCGTCATCCTCTTTGCTGCGGGGAAGCCGCCGTCGCGTCTGATCGCATAATAGCGCATCAGAATGCAACGGCGCAAATAGCCACGCTTCCCCCCTGCATTTTCCGGCACGTCTGGCTGGGGCCATAGATGCTTTTGAGAGATTTAAAAGGATGCAAACCTTGCTTCTTCCATTCTGATAATAGAACAAAGAACCAGAGGTCATTT
This sequence comes from Gekko japonicus, assembly GCF_001447785.1. Classification (NCBI taxonomy): domain Eukaryota; kingdom Metazoa; phylum Chordata; class Lepidosauria; order Squamata; family Gekkonidae; genus Gekko; species Gekko japonicus. Next base: position 73,463 of record NW_015173683.1, on the reverse strand, counting down.
CGGGGGGATCGCGGGGGATCGCGGTTCCCCCGGGTGAGGTACGGGGCACATGACGAAGCCCTGCCCCCTGCTTCCGGCCGCCCCACTTCCGGCCCTCATTTAGCCAGGAGGAGGCAGGAGAATAGGAAGGGTAAGTGGCTTCCCCCCTGCCTCTCCCCACCCCTGCCGACACACTTCCGGTGATGTCAGGGGGTGTGGCCTTATGACACACTTCCAGTGATGTCAGGGGGTGTGGCATATGCTAATGAGTTCCCCTAGCTCTTTTTCTACGAAATGACCCCTGCAAAGAACACTTCTACAACCACCTCCAGCACAGCCAATGGGTCATGGTGTCGGAAAAATTGCTAGGAAACTGGGAGGATTGGGAGACAGATGTGGCCATCTGATCAGCCCTTTTAAATGCAATAGGGAACAGTGGTGAAACTGGATCAAAATGACCGTGTGACCACAACCTAAATCAGAAGAGTTTTCAGCTAAACATTAGGAAGTTCCTGACAGAGTGTTTCCTCAGTGGAAGAGGCTTCCTCGGGAGGTGGTGGGCTCTCCTTCTTTGGAGGTTTTGAAACAGAGGCTAGATGGCCATGGGTCAGCAATGCGGATTCTGTGAACTTAGGCAGATCATGAGGGCAGGAAGGGTTGTATCAGTGCTTAGTTCTTGTGGCCCTTTCTTACTGAAAAGTACGCAGACGGAGAGTGATTTCAGCAAAGCGTACTTTATTTGATCAGGAACAAGACAGCTTTGGCCGGCTCACAGGCCGGCTTATATTCCCCGAGAAATCACCACCCAAAACACCCCCCCCCCACTTCTCAATAGGTTATTTACAGTGGCCGAGAGTCCTATTGGCTCTAGGCCAGGAACCTAGCCCCCTGATTGGAGTGGGCTAGGATCTGCATAGTCCATTGTCTCCGAAGCTCAATGGTTTTGTCTCTGGACTTGTCTGGACTTGTCAGGACTCGATACATTACACTTACACACCCAGGAAAATACTGATTGCCACATGGGGATCAGGAAGCAATTTTTCTCCAGGCCAGTTTGGCTGGAGGTCTTGGAGGGTTTTTTGTAATGTTCTGGGTGTGGAACAGCGGTCACTGGGGATGCGGGGAGGGGAGGTATTTGTGAATTTCCTGCATTGTGCAGGGGGTTGGACTATATGACCCTGGTGGTCCCTTCCAACTCTATGATTCTATATTTCTGTATTTAACTTCCAGGTGGTGGCTGGAGATCTCCTGGGATTACAACTGATCCCTAAGTGACAGTTCATTTGGCAAAAATGGCCACTTTGGAAAGAGAACTCTATGACAGTATACCCCTTTGAGCCGCCCCCCCCCAAAAAACCCCCCATTTTCAGGCTCCACCCCCTAAACCTCCAGGGTATTTCTCAATCTGGAACTGGCAACCCTACATGCAAGATCAATAAAGATGCATGTCTGAAGCAGTCCTCCTTTCTGTGGGTTCATGGGTGGGTGATGGAATTGATGCTAAATTTTCCAGCCTGTTTCACTAATCTGCCTTCTATATAGCCTCCTTCATCTGAGCCACTGTTCAAATTGCTGGGAGAGTGAAAGCCTTGTATACCCTTGCCACCAAACTTGGAGAGAAGTAGAAGAAGGGATTCAGAAACAGAACAAAAAAGGAAAAGACAGAATGAATGAGAGAAGACTGACAGAAGTGTGATACTAAAAACAAATATAGTACAGAAGTAAACAAGCAGTAATGGGCGCAATTCCGTTTTAATTTTTAATAATATACATGTGTCTGGGAATTCATTTGAAGAGAAATTTAGAACAAGGATGCGTTAGAAGCTTTACACTGTACACTGCAAGATTTGCAAATAAATACTTTAACTATGAACACACAGCAGCAAAGTCCCTATAAAATAATTTTGTAAGCACAGTGAGCTATCAGATCGGTGAGCAGACAAAGCAAGGACAGGCCCCTAGTGCCTATTAAGATGGTTTGGTTGTGACATAGATTTCCCCTGTGCATCTATTACCAGCATACAGAACAGAAACTAGGGAAGAATTTTACACAGCTTATCTCCCTTATAAATAAAAGTTGAATGGTGGTGGCACTTTAGAACATTCCACACGCTCCAAAATCAGTTCGCTCTCTGATCTGTCATTCAGAGGGTCTCCCTATCCACTGGCTGCTTTGCATGAGTCCTGCCTCCAACATTCTAAACATTTTGCTGCTCCCCTCCCCCCATAGCCAGTCAGAACACAGAGGTTATTTGCATATGCAGCCTCATTGGCCTCTGCCTTGGAACACAGAGGTCGTTTGCATATGCGACTTGATTGGCTTTTGCCTCTAACATTCTAAACAGTTTTGCTGTTCTGAGGTAAAATGTGTCCAATCTCCAGGTGAGTGCTGGAGATCACTAAGAATTACAACTGCTTTCCAGATGGCAGAGATCAGTTCCCCTGGAGAAAATGGTGGGCTCTGTATCCTTATATGCTGCTGAGGTGGCCCCCATATGACAGCCAATTTGACGTAGCAGTCAGGGCTTCAGAGCATGGGAGAGGCTGCAGGTGTGTGCGGGGTGGAAAGCTGAAGAGTGAGGGGGAAATAAAGGTAGGTTGATGATTGGCTGAGAAGGAGATAGGGTTGCCAACTCCAGGTGGGAAATTCCTGGAGAGGTGAGGGGTGGAGCCTGGAGAGGGTGAGGTTTCAGGAGGCGTGGGACCTCAGACAGGTACAAAGCCATAGACTCCACCCTCCAAACCAACCATTCCCTTCTGGGGAACCATTGTTGCCAATCTCCAGGTGAGGGATGGATATCACTCAAAATTACAACTGTTCTTTAGGTAGCAGAGATCAGTTCCTCTGAAGAAAATGGTGGACTCAGTGTCATTATACCCTGCTGAGGTCACCACAGCAAATTGACACTGAGTGTACAAGGCTGGGGCACCTGCCCAGAGCCTCTTTCTAGAGGCTGTTGTATTTATTTCCACAACGGGCCTTTTTCCTAGTTTCTATATATTACACAGCCTTTAAAAGGATAACAAGTTTATTGTAATATGCATTTGTTAGCCGAATTGCTCTTTAGGAGAGACAATTGGAACAGTTTATTAATCGGGATTCAGGTCTATGTCTACGAAGGATGGGCTGTGCCAATACGCTTCAATGAAGAGCCAGAGACTGAAGTAAAATTAACTTTAGTTTACTAGAGATGCATTCAAAACACACAATAACATACAGGCATACAAGAACTAATTAAAATAGAAAGATTTGGGACAGCACGGTTGCATTAGCATGGCAAGGTCCAGCTCCTAAAACTTCCAGTTGGGAGGTGGGTAGGAAGAGGAGAAAATGGTGGAAACACGTGTAACAGAACAGCTGATAACACGAGTAGTGGTCTTAGCTGCAGACTAAGACAAAGCGAGTTGCAGAGTTGGTACAGGGAGCTGGACAAGAGAGGGTCAGCAGAAGTAGAGAGGTCGTTGGTAAAAGGGAAGGCTGCCTGGTTGCTCTGTGCGCTATGTTTTTAAACTCTTTTTTCGAGGGGCGAGGGGTGGGCCCAAGTGGATTACTGGATGGCCCTGCCCTGGGGGCTATGGGGTCAATATTCAATCTATTGATTAACTGCTGGGAGGAACCTGGGCGGGGCAGGAGGTACGTGCTGGAGACCTCGTGTTGTTGACTCATCCCCAGGCTTGTGGAATGGATCCTCTATTGTTGTCTGGCAGAGGGGAACTCCGGCATAAACCATTTTAGCTGGAGACAAGGTGTCTGGGCTAACTAATCAGTCTCTGTGTTTGCTGTGAACTTCATGTTTACATTTACATGATGAGCTGAAGACTCTGGGGCCCTGCTGGATCGATGTAGATTATCCTTTGCAGCTGACATCGTCTCTGGGTGCCCTCAAGTTGAACTCTGTATTTCACAGTCTCTTTATTAGCCCTTGCATCAAGCTTTATTTTATATATCTTAGTCCAATAATAGTCCCATAAAAGCACCTCTCCTAACACATTGGTGGGTGATAGTGGGCTTAAACCCATGAGATCATATAGAATAATGCATAATTTTTAGCTGATTATACCTTGCTTTTCTCCCCAATGGTGACATAAAGCAACTTATAAAGAACTCCCTTCCTCCAGGGGTCATTTCCTGCAGGAGCGCACAGGAGCGGAGCTCTGGCAGTAAAGAGCCCAGGGGGCGGGCACATGCAACAAGCCCCACCCCCTGCTCCCAGCAGCCCTCAGTCAGAGCAAGAAGCAGCCATGTAAGTTGCAGAGCCAAAACAGTCCAAAACAGTCCAGTGGCACCTTTAAGACTAAGTTTTATTCAGGTACAAGCTCTCCCTCCTCTGTGAGGGCAGATCTGCACGTTCCCCCTCCCCCCAATAGCTAGCAATCCAAAACAGTCCAGTGGAGCCTGAGCGGTGAGTGTTGCCTTCTGACACACTTCCGGTGGTGTCAGGGGGTGTGGCATATGCAAATAAGTTATGCTGATGAGTTATGCTAATGAGCTCCTGCACCTCTTTTACTATGAAATGACCCCTGCCTTCCTCCATTTAATCCTCAACAACAACCGTGTGAGGTAGGCTGGGATGAGAGTATGTGACAGGCCCAAGGTACCCCAGCAAGCTTCCCTAGCAGAAAAGGTATTCAAACCTTGATCTCTTGGGTCCTAGTTTGATACACTACCCCCTATACTACACTGACTCTCAAGGGGGCGTGGGACTTTGGATTCTTGAAAGAACTTAAAATAGACAGGCACGCATACCATTTATCAGTTAATTGAAATTCCCCACTGAGCTCAACTAGAAGAAAAGCTAACCGTATGATTTTTTAAAAGGAGAAAATAAAAGACTGTGTTATGAGAGAGTGATAGAACTTGAACATTAGAAGAGTGATGTGAAGGGAGGGAGGAACCTGCTATTATGCATCCAAAAATAGAGAGGGGGGAATTAGGCCAGAATTAGAAACCAGCCTGTGCTAGACACGTTGAGTACAGCTTTATTCTCATAACCAAATACAGTTTCTGAAGAAGGATTTTTGAGGTGACATAGACATTTCCAAAATATGAAGAGTAGGTACCAAATAATGACACATAATGTGCTGAAACTAGAATCATTTTCAGCCTAATAGCTGCTCTGTGAATATATAACCAGAGAAGTCTAATGACTTTGTATGCCTGCTTGTTATTAAAAAGACTGCATAAGTATTTTGGAGCACTTTGAGGTTTGTGTCCCTTCTTCAACTAGTCCCCTTTTCAGATTTTGATAAATTAATCTAAACCTATCTTATTCTGGAGCTTTATCCTACCATTATTCTACACACATAGCTCCTTTACAGCCCCAAATTATTTTTTCATTGTTTTGGATCTGTTCCAAAGCAATAATCTCAGAAAATATCTTTGGTTCATTGCCAGACATCACTGTGAAATTGCATACACTAAGCTAATGCTTGTATACAGTCTGTAAACATATAAACTAATTCTCATAACTGCATGATTCCCCACTTCTCTACATGAAGCCTACTGGGTGATTTTTGGCCAGTCCAAGCCCAGGCTAGCCCGATCTCATCAGATCTCAGAAGCTAAGCAGAGTCGGCCCTGGCTAGTATTTGGATGGGCAACCTCCAAGGAATACCAGGGGTGTGATGCAAAGGCAGGCAAAGGCAAACCACCTCTGAAACATCTCTTGCCTTAAAAACGAGTCAACCTCGCCACTTAGTGGTGCATAACGCTAAAAGAGCTAGAACTTCTGATTGCCATACAATCTTAGGATCTCCTGGCTATGCTACGCACACTGCCATACAATAATTATAATTATTATTAGTCATAGTTCTCTCAGAGCTCTCTCAGCCCCACCTTACTCGCAACTTGTCTGTTGTGGGGAGAGGAAGGGAAGGAGATTGTAAGCCACTTTGAGACTCCTTAGGGTAGAGAACAGCAAGGTATAAAAAAACCAACTCTTCTTCTGATTTGCAGAATAATTGCAAGTCACTTGAATGCTGTGACTTGCTGTGAAATCAGGGTTTTTTAAGACGTGGCAACTTATTTAAAACACAAAATTGTTTTTAATAAGTAAAGTTATGATTGTAGCAGAATATTCTTTCAAAAATCCACTTTAAGCAGGAATGCTATAGGGAAGCTTCAACACAGTGATTTTTCTTTTTCTTTCCAAAATGTTTATTGGCCCAGTGTCTTTATAATATATCAGGCGATAGAAACATATTGCTTAATTAAACATAAATTGTAAACATTAGGATTCTAATCCCTGAACCCAAGACAGAATTTCTCACAAACTAACCCGATTCACTTGTTGACAAGCACAAAAACAATGTGTTGCCAGAATGCAACTAGGTAGCTATTTCAGTGTTTTGAAGCAGACCTGAAATGAAACATATCTTTACATGGATGCTATTGAGAATTATATTTAAATATTATGTACTTCAGAAATGTACTTCACAGGCATCAGCTTTGTGTTGCTGACTCCTGAAATTCCAATAAAAATCCAAGGTGCTTTTTGCCTATCGTGAACCTTAGTAGGTCCATAGTTTAGTAGGTCATCTATAGTTTACAGCTGTATTTGACTGTCATTTGGAAAACTGAATTGCATGCTAATTTGGTTGGAATAATGAATTATGAACCATTTGCACTGCCATCCTAAACAGAGTTGTATGTGTGTGTGTGTGCCATCAAGTCACAGTTGACTTATTGCAACCCTGTAGGGTTTTCAAGGCAAGTGATGTTCAGAGGTGGTTTGCCTTGGCCTGCCTCTGTGTCATGACCCTGGGCTTCCTTAGTGGTCTCCCATCCAAATGACCCTGCTTAGCTTCTGAGATCTGGAAAGATTGGGCTAGCCGGGGCTATCCAGGTCAAGCAGAGTTATACCCTTCTAAATCTATTGAAGTCAATGGTATTAGAAGAAAGTAACTCATATCAGACTGCACTGTAAGATTAGTGTAGCAAGATATAAATACGGAACGGCAAGTAGGATATCATGAAGTGGCTTCTTTTTTTCTTTTCTTTTTTGCATCTTGGTTCAGATATGTACAGCTGTCATATTTCTGGCTCAATCTTAGGGGGCTCGTACCAGGTACATCTGTGATCATGTGGAGGAAGTAACGAGTGGATCAGAAGCGCTCAGATACATGTAACTGTAATAATTCCCCAATTATGTCAACAATTTTGAGCTGTCACAGGGTTAGCTGCAGTGGTGTGTGCCAGTGTATGTGAATATTGTCAGTTCACAAATATTTCCTATACGTAATGATGGCAGTATGTTATATCATGCGCACTTGAGAATCCACCAGCTCAGCTCATGCTCTGCTTGTCAGTAAACAAGGAGCTGACCATTCAGTGAGCTCTTTAGATTTGTTTGAATGCATTTGCATGTTCCTTTTTCACATGGTTATTCTGCTTTCTCATATGAATACAGTACCTTCCTGTAGCTGTGACTTCCCCATTCCCATTTCAAAAGCTACACAGTTTTAAATAATCCATTTGAAGAAGGTGTCTCCGTGTGCCTTCTTTCTCTGCTTCTTATGATCATGAATCCAATTTTCCATTTGTTTACTGACATAAGCAGAAGTGTACTTCGGTAATATTTTTATTAGTGCTACTGTACCATGATTCTGAGAATACTGCATATTGGTAGTGGAATGGTATACTCACACCAAGTCAATATCTATATATCTAATACCAAACATGCCCCCTGCATGCGGATACTTATTTCTGCACATCGGGGGCACCTGAGGGGGGGGAGGGAGATGTTTGTGCACACTTGGGGCAGTCCCCAGGTGTGCACAAAAATCTAAAAACCCGGAAAAATATCGGGGGGATACTTAAATCCCCCCCAAAAGTGACAGAGCATCCCCTGCGCATGCGCAGGGAACGCTCTGCGAACTCCATCACCGCCGCTTCGGAGGGGGAGGGAAGAGAGCAGCGAGGCCCGCGTGGAGAGAGGCAAGAGGGGGAGATCGAGCGGGGGGGTGGAGGGGGGGTGGAGGAGATGGGGGGAACTGGCGGGATGGGAAGGAACTTACCTCCTCCTCCTGCTTCCTCCTCTGCCTCATAAGTGTGGAGGTCCCTCCCCCCCATGAGTATCACGGGTCCCGCCCCTTGTTTGTTTCTAATGGTGACTCCAGCAAGAAGTTTGAAGGTTGGTAACTGGAGCTGCAGCAACCTGGTCTTGTGGACCTTTCAGGTACAAAGCTATTTAGCACAAACTCTGACAACACCTCTTAAGGTGATCTGATCAAGAGCATATTTCTTGCTTACTTGTGGGAGCAGAGCTGCATAAGTTGGCCTGGCTACTGTGATTGTGTCCATGTTTGCAGCTTGCCTGCTGTGTGTGCAAGCACCAAATCAAGTCAAAGCCAGCTGTGAAAGAATAATGAGTAAGGAAAGAGCTGGAAAACAATACGGCATCCTGAATTCTTCTTCCATTTGTTTTTAGTTGACTGGTTGACTGTTGAATCTTACTGCTTTTGAGTTTTTAGGCTTATTATCTAAATAAAGAAATCCCTATTAAAATAACTACCACTATGAGTACCTGTATTCTAGGATGAAAACGTAAGATCCCAAGAGGCACAAGAACATACCATAAGAAACACATTTTTTTTCCTGGCATGAGCATCGTTGGGTGCCACAACAAACACATGAAGCTTCCCTATACTGCTTCAGACCCTTGGTCCATCAAAGTCAGCACTGTCTACTCAGACTGGCAGAGGCTCTCCAGGGTCTCAGGCAGAGGCCTTTCACATCACCTGCCACCTGATCATTTTAACTGGAGGTGCCAGGGACTGAACATGATACCTTCTGCATACCAAGCAGATGCTCTACCATTGAGCCATGGCCTCTCCCTACAATAGCCGAGCGAGGCCCAGAACCAAGGACTGGCATTATTAAATATCACATTAGCTAGCAGAAGAGACAAGGTCTGTGCACCCTCACAGTAGTTATAAATTTCTACACAATTCTATATTCTCAATTAGTGAAATGAAAGAATAGATCCTCTCTCCCATTTCTATTGGTAATGAATCCATTACAATGAGGAGTCTACAAGAAGCAGGCTCTGTTCTTGCTTTGACCTCGAGTTCAGTAGGAGATGTCATGCTTTGAATGTAAAAAGTCTATATATTTGGCCCTGCTATTTCCAGGGAACAGATCTCAGGCATTCATGATGGGCAAGACCTGAGACACTGGAGAGTCTGTACCACTTGAAACTGACCATAGTTGTGTAAATTGACAAATTATTTGGCTCAGTACAAGGCAGCATTGTATGGCACTGATTTAATAATGCACAAGACAGCAGGGCCATATTTGTTTACTCTTATAACATGCTGTTATAATGAACTTCTTCACCCAAAGAGTGATTAACACATGGAATTCACTGCCACAGGAAGTGGTGGTGGCTACAAGCATGGACGGCTTCAAAAGGGAATTAGATAAGCATATGGAGCAGAGTGGTCCATCAGTGGCTATTAGCCACAAGGTATAGATAGGGGCTCTGGGGCAAGTGATGCTCTGTCTTCTTGGTGCTTGGGGCTGGGGTCAACAGTGGGAGGGCTTCTAATGTCCTGGCCCCACTGGTGGACCTCCTGATGGCACTGGTATTTCTGGCCACTGTGGGACACAGAGTGTTGGACTGGATGGGCCTTTGGCCTGATCCAACATTGGCGTCTCTTATGTTCTTATGTTCTTATGTAACTCCTTAATACACTAACCACTAGGGTTGCCTGAGGCTGGAAACCAAGGGCAAACGTACTGGTATGGGAGAGGGGCTCTCTGATGATATCATGATATTGCCAGAAACATGGTGATGTCACTTTTGGTATGACCCGAAAGTGACATCAATGCATAGAAGCGATGCTGTAGCATTCACTCCACATTCTATGATTTATCCATAGAATCTGGGATGAATGCTACGCATCACTCCTACATGATGATGTCACTTCTGGGTCATATGGGAAGTGATGTTGCAATGGCAATCCCTCCCTTCCCCCCCCCACTGGCCCACCAAGTGGAAGCGGAGGGTTACGGCTGCCAGTGGGAGGTCTCCCACTAATAATAAGAGGCCTGGTACCCCTACTAATGTCAAGATCTCATGACTTGTCTTGTTTTAATGGTTTGTTGTTTCTATATCGATAACTTACTGTTTTAACTGTAAACCACTTCAAACAGGACTCTGCTGAGGCTCATAAAAATAAATATAAATAAAATAAAATAAATCCACTGTAGCTTTCCATTGGATTTCTGCCTGCAGAACAAAACTTTTTAATGTACCCCAACGTACCCCCTGAAATGCTGGGGAACCCTCAACAGCAGCATTTCAAAGAAATTTTGGACTTCAAAGGGAGAGAGTAGGTGAGAAAGTCATATTCTGCAAGCAGAAATCCCATGGATAAGCTCCGGTGTACCCAAGTCAATGTATGGTTAATCAGAGGTGTATCCCACTGAATTCAGTGAAGCTTACTCCTAAGTAAATGTTCATGCGATTACTGTCTAAACAGCTTCTTTTTTCGTGTTCTGTATGATACAAATGTTTTTCAACCTCCTACCCAGAAATAGGCACAGAATGTACTGGATTTTTGTCACAAAATAGATTTTTAAATTAGAGTAACAGATTTTCTATTTTTTCCCAATAGACCGGAAGGAATGAACAGATATAAAACAATCTTACTGTGTTTTTTAATTTTAGCTCTTTTAGTTCATGCTGGATACTTCAAAAGAGAATGTCAAAATAAAAGACTTCTCCTGCTTCCTTTGGAATCAATAACAGATAAAGGTTTTCCAGGCCAGCCTCTCTTCCCCACCCGGATTTGAAATAGGATTTTTATCTGAACAACAACAAAAAAAAACATTCTATTTTGTTATGTGGGTGAAATTGTTTATTTTTGAAAGGGATTATAGAACTGTGACAAAACAAAGCCATGATCTTGGAAATAATTATTTTTGAATAATCCCATTGACTTCTAAGGGCCTACTGCAGAGCAAGAGAATTGAAGATTACAGGCTAAACAAAAGAACTCTCAGAAACACTAGAATTTCATTTTCAGTTCTAAATGAAATTAAGACAGACCCCCCCCCCCCCAAACTGAACATAATATTTTACAAGACTGGGTATGTGTCAGGCAATGCCCAGTACAAATATATGTGGGGAAATGTATACCTCCTTATCATGAGAACTCTGTGCTGAAAAGAAAATGTTCTATATTTTCTAAATAATTTAAATGATGTTAGAAGCCACTCTTGTATTATTGGATCACAGCTTGCTACTAAGACTCTGTGTATCTGAGTGTAGCTTCAGACCAGTAGCTGTGAGAAATTCTGAGCAGATAGAGTTCACAGCAGAAAACAATGTGTGACTAATGGCAATGCTAAGGTCAGTGATGTTTTGGATTGGTGTGAAATGATATTTTTGTCCAGGTCTTATGAGGAATATTTGTGGAATATTTCCTTTTAATATATTGGATAACCTAACCTCTGTCTGCTCCCAGTAAATAGTATCTCATCTCAGTGGCTGGGTGGCACAGCCTGGCAGCAGGGGACCTCTGCCTCCACCAGAGGTGATGGTCTGGCAACCCTAGTATATCATGAGATGAGAAGGTGAAATATTACTGACTGGGGTTGAATTCCAGGGTCAACTAAATAATGAATTTTGCAAAATGTGGATTGAATGCTCTCTGTGAATGAACAGTGTGTTTGTCCCCAATGGCATAACATTTATTTGTGCCCAGTACATTGTGCATCTTTGATTTTAGTTGGATTCCTTGAACATATTAATGGAAAAGTAGGATATCACTCTGATAAATAAATGAATAAAATTCCACAAGACTCTGTTTTCCTTCTGATGTAGTTGTGCAGTCATATTTCCTTCCAATGTAGCTGCCCAGTCATACCGTAACTCATGAATCCTAAATGACATTCCGATACACTCTCTTGTCCAGCCCAACCACTTTTTTTCTTGCAAATATTTGGGATATCAAAAAGCACCAATCACAGTGCTGCATCCTCAGGTCAAGGGTCTACCCTGTTGCCTCTGTGAGAGCCTTTTCTGAAAGAACAGCCTCACACAACCTACTCTGCTATTTTAGGAATGAAAATAGCTTTACTTCACCTCAGCTTTACAGTGTTTTATAATGGATTTTGACATAACAGTTCATATAGTATGCCATATCCTTATATAAAGATTGTCAGAAGAGTAAGCAAGATTTGTTTGTCATGCAAAATCTCTTCCAAAATAGCAGCAGAAATGTTTATTAAAAAATATTCTCCAAAGGAAGGAACTAAAATTACTAGTATTTTTAAAAAGAGTATTGCACAAACTAGACAGTTAAAAGCACGGATATAATGGAATATTTCTGACCCAAATGAAGAAAGCATGTATTCAGCCAGATGCTTCTGAACAGGAACACATTTAGATATGGAAGTGCCTTGAGGCTTAAAATTTAGAATTTGGTTTCACTGGCAGCTGTAACATTTATTAATCCTCAATGTTGTATAACTGCCTGAGGAAGGCTAATCAGGGGATTCTTCCAAGATGATTCGTCCCTGCCTTTGCAGTCCTCTGACTTTGTGTTGTTGTTGTTGTCGTTTTTAAAAAAACCTCAACACGCTGGGCTTAATTAAAAGTTTTCAGGAAATTAAAAGGCAAAACTGTTTAAAAGGTTTCCCACAGCAATAAAACCTTAATCTCAGGGTTGTGGTGGGTTTTTCTCTTTCCTTCATTTTCAACTGAGATACAATCTGCACAATCTGACAGCCCATTTTCACAGCACCCTTTGGAATAAAGACAATATTACGTACATCTTGAAAGGAAATAAATGACCTAAATTATCATGACAGTGGCAGGATGCCTTTCCTGCCATTATTCCATTCTAATTCCATTTTAAAGGAAAAGATAGCAGAGGAAGAAAGGATTGTCATCAGATAGTTTGTGACATTTAGGAGACCTTGCTGATGGCTGTCTTGTGTGAGTAATGCTCTCTAGTGCAATCTTATGCTCTAATATACATTTCTCTGTATTTGGGTCCACATTATGAAGAAAATAACCACCTAAGAATGGATTCATATTATACAGAAGTAGTTCCAGAAGAGCTACTGCAAGTAACAGTACAATCATAAACCGAGTTGCACAAGTCGAGGTCCACAAGGGTGAACTTTTGACAACAGTGGGTTTTTTAAAACTCTCAGACCTGTGAACCACTAATTATAAGAAAAAAATGCTAATTTTTATTCCCTGTTTGTTTGGAGAAATCCAAAGTAATGAAATGTATTTGGATTTTCATAATAGAAAATGAATGAAATATCCTATATCTTCTCCTGTGCTTTCTACTACTTCTGGAAAGAAGCCACAATCGTTTTTCTCACGCTTGCTCCCTTCTATACTATCCTTCCAATTGTATCTATCAATTATAAATGTACTTATTATCCAATAACCCAAGCGTATGTACATACAAGACCTTAATTAATTCAGTTTGTTCAGGCTGCAGTGGGAACAGGTGGAAACCACCACCTCTACCTCCACACATTCTTGCACAAACTCTTGCATGAATGAAGAAAGTGTTTATATCAAAAGGAGGAATACTTGCCAGTTCTCCCTTCTCATGGCAGCCTCATACCTCACATCCAATGATATCCCCCAGGATCAAAAAACCAACACAGACTTCTGAAGAAAGAGAAGGGAAATCATCAAAGATCCCTTCTGTGCACATTGTTCAATTCACAGTAAGTTTTGATACAACACAAAGAATCTGGGTAGAGAGAATTACTGTAGTGTGCCATTTGGGATTTTTAAAAAAGTGTTATGTACAGTTGGAAATAACATTTGCAATAAGAAGTCCTTTGATGAATGAAATGGTTATGCCTTGAAGAGAAATAAAAGATGGATGTCTTGATCCCCATATTCAACACCGAGGGATATTCATGCTGCAGCCCTATCATTCTAAATGGAAATATACAGAAGGGGGTGGGAAACATGAGATTTACCACAAGGCTGAATGCTACTGAGAATTGCAGTTTTCCATGCCATTACAGCCACTGAGTAATACATTTTTAAGCAGCTACCCTGCGGATAGTGGTTATCTGTTCCACCTTCAATAAATGTACAACTAGAAATGGCCCCATGACATTTGTTTTTGAGTGAATTTGCATCTTCGCACACATACCTCACTGTTAAGACACCTGTCAACACTGAAGTAGCTAATAAATGTTTTAAAATATTTACAGTACGACACTCTCAGCCAGAAAACACAAACATCTGTTTTGTATTCATTATTTATTACCTGCCCTTTAAACGTATCATCTAGTACCAGTTCCTTGGGTAGGCCTATTTAAGAATAACTTCTAATATAGCAACTGTTAGAGATCAGAAGAAAAATATTCTGCATTCAAAATATCACATATCTGTGCCTTCTCTATTCTCTCCTGATCTGTTCCACCTAGTGATGGACAAAATTTCCAGGACATAGTTTGGAATTGGCCAGGTTAACCAAATAATTTCCCTCATGCAATAGCAAAGTAGTTCAATAACTCTACCACCACCACCCTGAAAAAACCCCAACAACCCCTAAATGGAGAGTAACAGGAGAGTAACTCATTTTTCTCCACATCCAGTTCCAAAATCAGAAGGCCTGATTAGTAGTGCAATGGGTTTTCTAAATGTTCCCAAACCCTGCCACCTATGCCTTCCCATTTCATGTAGGTACAGCAACAACAGCTGTCTTCTGTCTGTGTGCCTGACTCTTGAAATGGTAGAGCCTGAAATGAAAGGGAGACTGGCAGTTGTCATTTTTGCAGGTTGGTTGAGCCCACAGATCTATTCCTATGGATGCAACCTACAGACTTCCAATAACTGGCTATTCCTGATATGGCCTAGAGATACTGATTCTCCATAGAAAGCCAGATGGCAGACATTTTAAAACAGTGACAATCACAGTTATTGGTTGCTCATTTCTATACCCATTCTATGCTCATTTCTTTCCTATTACCTTAAAAGTCCACTTGCTCAATGTAAACGTGCTTTTTTCTCATGTTCACAAAACTTCATAAACATCCCAGCACTCTCTCATATCTTCCCTATTTTTCCTCCCATTCCTAATAAAACTGGTTTTTCCTGCAGTTTTTTTTGGGAAAGTGAAATGTATTCACAACAAAGCCTCTACTCTGTTTTTCACATTGGTGACTTCCAGCACAATCCACCAGCCTGTCAAAACCCGCCCAGAAAGGGCAGGCTGGTGTGGGTGTTTTTTAAAAAAATTGCATCTCAATGGCAAAACGTTTCAGCGATGCAGCTTCCTCTGCTCTGCCTTATGAGTGCACACGTCTGTCTCTCTCAGTCTGGTCTGGTCTGGTCTCCACTCTCTGCCTCTCTCTCCAGCCTGAGCCAGGATCATGTCCCCCCTTCAGTACCAAAGCCAATGGTGCAAATAAATGGTCTTTTGTGCGTCAGCAGCTGTGCTTTATACAAGAGTAACAGGACTACTCTCATGTAAAGAAGTGGATGAGGCTGTCGAAATGCTGAAATGCTTCAATGCATGTGCAAAAAAAGCAAAAAGACCCACACACAACCCGGAACAAAGGGAAGTCTGAACTGATCCCACTGAAAACTCAATCATCAGAAGCAGCACGGCACATGCAAAAATGCAAAAGGAGGCTGCAGTCTGAAAAAAACACAATGCCTCTTTTAAGAACAGGTCCATGAACACCAGACATCCCATAGAGATTACAGAGTTGGGAATATGGTTAGCCACAAGGAGAAAATATATTGCTACAGAAGTTCCTCCCCCCCCCTTAAATTAATACTGTTGTTGTATAAGTCCAAAGAAAATATTTTTAGGCTTTTTCACTCCATGTAGAAGCATATATTCCCTGTCAGCTTTAAGGCTTAATCCTTGATCAGTGATGCACACAGTCAAAAATAAGAGGATCTCTTATAAGGTTAACTTTTACACCACACTTTTTCTCCCAGAATAGGGATCTAGGCCGAGCGCCGAAGAATAGATTCTTTTGAACTATGGTGCTGGAGAAGACTCTTGAGAGTCCCTTGGACTGCAAGAAGATCTAATCAGTCAATCCTAAAAGAAATCAACCCTGACTGTTCCCTGGAAGGCCAGATAATGAAACTGAAGCTCAAATACTTTGGCCACCAAATGAGAAGGGAGCACTCACTGGAGAAGACCCTGATGCTGGGAAAGATTGAAGGTCAAAGAAGACGGGGACGGCAAAGGATGAGATGGTTAGACAGTGTCATAGATGCAACGAACATGAAGTTGAGCACACTTCAGAGGACGGCGGAAGACTGGAAGGCCTGGCGTGATCTGGTCCATGGGGTCGCGAAGAGTCGGACTCCACTGTGCGACTGAACAACAACAAAGCCTCTCTATACAGTTTCTGAAAATATACCCTCAATACATTTTAGTCAGTGTGATGCTCCTGCCATGACTTTTATTTTTTGTATTTTCATATGTGCCTCTGTGTGTGCGTGTGCATGCGCACACACACCTGGAAGTCATGGCGAACTCTGGAGACTGACCAGTACTGGTGGCCTAGAGGATATTCAGAGAGGTGGCTGAATAAAGCCTGCCTCTGCCTCCAGTATTTCAAGGAGGTCTCCCATCCAAGTACTTGCCAAGTCTCCCATCCAAGTACAACCCTACCTAGCTTCTGAGATCTGACGAGATTGGGCTTGCCTGGGCTATTCAGGTCAGGGCCCTGCTGTGACTTTTCTAAGGTAATAATGTGCTATCCTGCCTCCACATCATAGCTGAGAGAAGATAATCTTGCTATAGGTGATAATGGATGTGATCTCTAATGCTGCTGTTTGTCCTTTAAAAAAACAAACCAGCATGATCACTGATCTTTTGCATATGAGAGAGAACCCAAGAATTATACCAGTCATCACATGCATCTCTATGGGGTTATACCTGTCACAAGCTGTATTGCAAACAATATCCAGTGACACTGGAACAGACATGTCACACTGCAGTAATGACTGCTTTAATGGGAAGAATCTTTCTGATATGTAACATACTTTCTCCCTGTGATAGTTAGCCTGCTATCGCTTAGAGGCATAGGTCAAAGGCTGCTTTATCATTTTGATGGCTTGCTCATTCCCAAGTACTGTAAAGAGTCTCTGATATAGACAAAGACTCTAAGAGCCAATACAAATAAGGATGCCAGAATCACACACACCCCCGGTGGAGATGGGGGTCCCCCACTCCAGGCCCCACCACCCTACTGCTGATCAGCTGGCCAGTAGGGGGAACTTGCCTCCCAAAACAGGGAGATCAAGCCAACATGCAGCAACACGTTCACTAATCTTAGCCTGTTAGGACTCTACAAAACTGGTGGAGAAGACCTTTATGGAGAAGCCCTTTATGTTAAAACTGCTGTGTGGAAACATCATGAAGGAAGCACTTTTGAACAGGCTTTATGTGAAAATCATAATATTTTTGTATATAGGTTTGCCAGGTTCCCCCTAGAAACCAGCAGGGGATGGGGGGACTTACTGGGAGCAGAAGGGAGGCCCAGCCAATGTGCAGTGACACACCTATGTCACTGCCAATGTGACCTGGAAGTGAAGTCATCACATCGGGAATGTCAGGGGCAACGCTTTGGTACTTGGGCAAAAACTCTATGGTAGAAGCCAAATTTACTGTACAGTAAATTTACCATATGGTAGAAGCCAAATTTATCATTGATTTTTTTAAAAGGCTAGAAGTTATATTTCTCCATTCAAATATTTTTGAGCTGCAAGCTTGCAAGCTGACATAATTGGTGGAAGTTGTAAATCTTTGCAGTGCTTAGAGTTAGACATGAATCTGACAAATAGGACTTGAAAAATTGTTGACCAGTCTGATAGTACAAAGGGTTTTCAAGTCAAGGCATGTTTAGAGTTGGTTTGCCATTGCTTGCCTCTGTGTAGCGACCCTGGACTTTGTTGGGGGTCTCCCATCCAAGTACAAACCAAGGATGGCTCTCCTTAGCTTCTGAGATCGGATGCGATCAGACTAGCCTGGGCCATCCAGGTCAGGGCAAATCTACACTATACTTATTTATATTTATTTATTTACACAAAATAAATACATAAATTATGGGCCACTTTCTACCCCCATTAGTACCACCAAGGTGGCTAACAGATTGAAAACATACACATTATAAAAAAAAATGTAAGGGCAAGTTCCCCCTACTGGCCAATTTAAAAACACAAAAACCCTCCTCATCATTAAAACAAATTAAAACCAAGCTAAAATATACAGACAAAAATGCAAAAAGAAGAAATAACACATAGGGCAGGAATTAGGGATCACTAAGGGAATGTCAGTCAAAACAAAAAAAAGTCTTTACCCGCTGGTGGAAGATGGCAATAGAAAGGGTGTCTCTCTGGGGGGGGGGGAAGTTCCAGAGTTTCGGTGTTATGACTGAGAATGCCCCTCTCCTGGGTTGCCACCCACCTAATCTCAAAAGGCAGGGGCACCTTTGCCCCAAGTCAGAATTTCTCCTGTGCTTATTATTGAAACTTTGTCACTGTTGTTGTAACTGACTTGTTATTTAGGAGTTTAAATTTGTAATTGTTGCTTATAAAAATGATTTACTGTTTTTAACAGAGGTCTATGATATGTGCTCTAAATTGCACAGTTCCTTTCACTTGCATCGTTAGTGGGAGGACCTCATCAACGCTCTCCCCCCCCCCCCCCCACCACCACAATATTTACTGGTGTACATGGTGACCCTATTTTGGTTTTTTAGATCTCAGGTACAGTACACATACAGCAGCACAAGTACAGGAGGCAACAAGAGGCACAAACCATACCTATCAATTCCTCCCTCATCACCACCCCTCCCACCTCTGGTATGATACCCCCTTGTGTGGTGGTGTATCAGCCCTGAGTCTAATGTAGCCAGGTCCACTAAGTGCATTTAAATCTGCTCTGATGGATTTATTTTAGAAGGAGAATTTTATAATGACAGCAATAGCAACATCAGACACTAGGCAGTGCATTTGTCACTGTGTATGCTCTCATGCACACCAAGCCATTCTTCCAACTGGAAAGCATCTGCTACTGCAATCTTTTTCCTCCCTCAGAACCCTGTAATTGATGAGGTATCCACCATCAAACAGCAAGATATAAACTAACTTCTGCTGGCTGCTGCCACAGAGCTGAACACCACAATAATTAAAGAGCTCAGCGCTTTAAGAGGCATCAGTAAACTATGTTATTGAATGCTCTGTTTAGATTCTAATTATTAAAAGGAAGACATAAATTATATTTTAACCATTCATTTCCAACAAAGCATCCATTTTCTCCACTCCTGAAGTAGGAAAGTCAATTAACTTCAGTTCTTCATTTGTGGGGTATCCTTCTAGAATCACAGCATAATTATCAAACACAGTTATTTAGTGTTTCCTGAGCTACAGTATGCTTATATTATGGCTCCCTCCAACCAGCCCAGCAACTCAGAGTCCTCAGGGGATGGACTCTCCATCTCTCACAACCCCTCCCCCCAAGGAGCCATCTGTATGTGTATGTGTGTATTGTTTTATTTACTGATTTGCTTTTAGGTGGTTTTAATGTTGGTTTTAATTTGAGGAACTTTGGCCCCGGTCACACAAGCCGGATATCACGGGGGGCAGGCATGGCTAATTGCCCCGGCGCAGTTTGATCCATGATTACGCGATCAGACACACCGGCGGCACACCACGGGTCCTTCCCTCGGTGCCGGTGGGTAAACGAGGGGCCGGAGGGGAATGCTGCGCGCCGGTGCGATCACACCACAGGAGTATGGAGGCAGCCAGTGGCAAACGTTTACTAGTACTTTGGAGATACTAGTTTTTTAGCACGCATTTTCGGCAGTAAGCCACAGGTGCGCTCCACTTCCCAGATGTTGGGGTGTGATCGCACCCGGATAATCCACCCAGTATCCATGCCTCTCCCACGGCAACTTTGCCATGTGACCGGGGCCTTTGTATACTCGTTGTAAGCTGACCTGAGCCCTGCTTGTGGGGAAGGACAGCCTAGTAAATCCAGTTTAATAAATAATAATAAAATAAAGAAATAAGGCCACTGGCTAAAGAGGACCAGCAGTTTCAGAAAGGGCCTGCCACAGCAAAGGCTCCAGCAGACAATGTGCCAGAGGCCACCCTGTCAGAACCTGCAAGGGAAACTTCATAACCGGCCCATGAGATAGCCACCATGCATCCACTGCATAGGTCTCAAACACAGGCCCATAGGTCCTTGGGACCTGTCCCCTCTCTGCAGGAATGGCAGTGGCAGAAGGCCCGGGCAGAAGTCACCCAAAGGAGGTGAAGAGCCAGACTGGTGGCATGCAACAGTATCCCAGAGCCAGGCTGTGAGGTTGATACTTATTCACAGGATCCTGGCCACAGCACAGCACAGAACAGATGTCAGAGCTCAACACCTGCCAGCAGTGCAGCTGAGCCCCATTACCTCCCAGCCTCTTTAGGCTGAGGCACAGGAAGTCTGCCTTGCTGGATCAACTGGTCCACTAGATGTAAGTAAGCCTGTGTGCCAGATCCTGGTCCTATCTTTCAGTTCTAGCTCCTGGTTGCCAGAACCTGTTGATGCTCTGCTATCAAAATCTGAGGGGACTGCTCCAGAGGAGACCTAACAGGGCCTGCCTGTAGAGCAGAGGACAGCTTATTGGGGAGTAAATCCCATTTGTGATGTTTACTTTTGTGTAAACATGCATAGGAGCAGGCTGCATTTCTCTCAAATAATGTACTCCTGTAAGGTATAATTTGTAAACAGAAAAATGCAAGATTCTGTATTGAACAAGACTTTGATTTGTGAGATGGGTTAAAACAATGAATATTTACCATTCTATACCTTATTAGGATAAATCATGTATTACATTTAGGGCAACAGTGGAAGACTGAAGAGGCAGGGACTTGGGAGAGCAGCTGTTGGTGATGGCACAACTTCATTTCTGGGGAAACCTCCAGAAGTGATGTCATGCCTCTCTAGGAATCACTGTAAACTCTATGGCAAAACCATAGAATTCCCAGTGATTTCTGGAGAGGACTGATGTTACTTGCAGGTTTTCCCAGGAAACAATGTTGCATCATTTTTCTTTAGCCCTGTTTGGAGCAGTAGCAGGAAATGGGAGCTGTGGGCAGGAGATTCCCCACCCCCAGGGTTCCTGGATACAATGATTACATTTGGATGTGACATTAATCCCTTTTAGTTGCTATATTTGATGCCATGTATGGGGCAAACACAATACATGCAATTCTCTTGATATGCACAGTTGCTTCTTCAGAAAGAGATGATACTTGTACATTGCATCTTCTGAACACATGTGCCAGATCCAGGATTAACCTGGTGTTTGGTACACATATATTGATGTAGAAAATCCACATCCCTTTGAGAAGAAATGGTGTCTGTGTGCATTCCACATGCATGGTCACAGTGCCAGGAATGTAACAACTGAAAGGCACTACCTAATTAGATACAATCTGATCAAAACAAACCTAATCTTACTATTAAAAACTCCTGAAAGATAACTGAACCATGTTGAGAATCTTGTGCTTAATACTTCAAACAGCTGGTTTTGGGAAGAATGCTTAAGTGGCCCAATTATCATCAGTGGCCTTGCTCACTTGAATCTTACCTCTGGATTTAGTGTAAGTAAAGTAATGACACTCATCACGATTTGAATGATCCAGCAAGCTGTGGTCTTCAATAAGCAAGAGTAGCTATTTCTGACCTTGATAAGTCTGACTCAGTCTATGGCAGCTGCCAGCTTCACATGTTGGCTTCACCCAAAGGACGCTTCCTCTTGTCTTATACTCAGTAATATGTTCCAATGGTACAGAAAACTGTTTTGAATGTTCTTCAGTGTATCCTGTGTAGGTGGGTGGGTGGGTGAAGTGCCGTCACATTGCAGCTGACTTATGGTGACCTCTGGTGGGGTTTTCGAGGCAAGTTTGCCAGTGCCTTCCTCTGCAGAGTCTGCCATAGAGGTCTCCCTTCCAAGTACTGACCCTGCTTAGCTTCTGAAATCTGATGAAATCGGGCTACACAATGCTGTCTTCCATCCCTCAGTGTATCATTCCAACTCCTTATTGCCTCAGGAAGGCTAGTGCTGTTTCTTGCCACCAGATGTCAGTGCCAAACCAGATGAGATGCTGGGAGTTCCTCAGAGCTCCCAGTGAACTGTTTTTAAAAGAACCCGGCTCCATAGGCCCAATTCTCATTGGAAACAAAGCACAAAAGGAAGCCTTCTCTCTGGGTTGTTTTTCTGACATGAAATGTCTCTAGGAATTTTTCATTTTCCCCTACGGAGAAACATATGAGTGCCCATATTTTTGTTCCACCAGTACCAACACTGGTTCTTGAAGACTTCTCAGTCAGGAAAATGGCATGAGGTCTTGTCCCACCTCCCTTCATGCTACAATTCCAGTCAGAATCAGGGCCCACATTCCTGATAACTGCCAGAAACCCTGGGAGCTCTGGCTAAGGAACTTCTCGTGTCTTGGTTGGTGAGACCCTCCTGGTGAACAACTTGCAGCTAATTTACAAGCATCAGCATGTTTTGTCACTTGGTACTGCTGTTTACTAGTATATTAGATCTCCAGTCTGACACAAAGATAAACCTACTGAAAGCTAGTCATCAATTAAAGTTAAAAAGTCTGTCAACCGATTCAAAAAATCTTATTTGATTAATTGTGAGAGTTTTAATTGGTGGATCAAACAATTTGAAGAAAAAGACTTCACTTATTTTATATGAATTTATGTCTTGCATTCCATCCCCCATGTGTGAGAGAACAGTGAATGATTGCTGCAGATGGCATCTGCCATCTGCAGATTTTATAAGTAATTTTATTAAAAATATTTAACTTTTAAAGAAAAGAAAAATCCCCAGGTAATTGGTGGCAACTTTCTAGTCAGCCAAAACCATAGTTTTGAAAACTTAGAAACAGAAACTACTGTTCCAAAGAGGCAATCTTGTTCTTTATAAACTACACAGGCTACCTGATATGAATATGTGGGGAAAGGACCTAAATCGATCTAAACATGACATGAGTAGGACCTAAACAGGGGAACTGCAAAGACCCTGTGGGGGCATCTCACTTCCCCCTCCTCCATTATTTCCTCTTCCTGACAGCCTCCATAGCCTTTCCCCCTTTCCTGTTTCCTTTTCTCCTTCCGACACATCTGCCACCAATCTATTATAAATTTATTATTTGTTTACTTCATTTATACACCACCTTTCTCCACAACAGGGACCCAAAGCAGCTTACATCATTCTCCTCTTCTTCATTTTATCCTCTCAGTGATCCTGTGAAGTAGGTTAGGCTGAGAATATGTAACTGGCCCAAGGTCACTCAGTGAACATCCTCATCAGAATGGTGATATGAACCTGGGACTCCCAGATCCTAATCTGAAACACTAACCACTGCACAACACTGGTTTTTTTGGGATGAGGGTGTAGACTTTCCAATTTCCCGGGGGGCCCAAGGCCACTCAGTGAACTTCCTCATCAGAATGGTGATATGAACCTGGGACTCCCAGATCCTAATCTGAAACGCTAACCACTGCACAACACTGGTTTTTTTGCGATGGCTACTGTTGATCCGTGGTGAGCTGCCAGTTCTGGGTTAGTCATGCAAGCTGTGTGTTATCAAGTCCCCTGGTGGTTGCTGTATATTAGGGTAGCCCAAATATGATGTGAAAAGGGACTCTGAAGCAACATGGTGGGTCTCAAGAGCTCTGGGAATAAGGCTTCAAGTTACTAAATAGATGGGAATTTATTATATCAAAATTTATTATAGAATAGGGTTACCATTCCCCAGTTTGGGGCAGGGATTCCCTGGTTTTGTGGGCTCCTGCCCGCTGCCAGCCAGATGGCCAGCAGGCGGAAATCCCCCCCAAAAAAACAGCAACATCACTGGAAAGAAATGTGACGTGCCTACATCACTCAGATGTGTCATAGGCACGTAGGTGAGGCTGGGGGCGACGCTCTGGTTTTGGGGCAAAACTCAATTGTTTGAGGCTGATTTTACCATAGAGTTTTGCCCAAAAACCAGAGCATCACCCCCAATGTCACCAATGTGCCTATGTCACTTCCAGGTGACGTAGGCATGTTGTACAGTGTCACTTTCAGCTTCTGGAACGTTCCCCCCACTCCCCCACTGGAGTTTCCGACAGACCTGGCAACCTATAGAATCATAAGAACATAAGAGAAGCCAATGTTGAATCAGGCCAATGACCCATCCAGTCCAACACTCATAAATTTTGTGAAAGTGAAATGAGGATTTCCGGATCAAAAGTGGTGCAAAGTTATATAATTCTAATCAACAGATTTTTAGTCAACTAATGTAATTCGTATTGGTGGGATCTAGACTGCTGTCTTTTTGCCTCTCCCCTCCTGCTACAGCTTCAAATCCCCCCCCCCCCATGCTCCCGGTGGTCAGGAAAACTGAGGGTTTACACTAAGGAGGAATTAGAGGTCTGCCACTGCAGAAGTGAATAAGTGAAAATTGCCCTCCCTTCTGTTTGCGACTCTCCTCTTTGGGATCGCATCCCTGGTTATAAGGAGCCTAAATATGGCCTGTGTCTTTTCCCATAAGAGTTTATTCCATGCTACATTGTGAATGGAAAGTCCTCTCCCAATCAATCTGTGTGATTCCAACCAGAAAGGATATCCACAATAAGGTCATAAATCAGGTAGCCAACCAACCAACCAACCAACCAACCAACCAGAAAGTATAATTTCATCCTTGAGGCACAGCTCCTAAAAGAACCTGTGGGGGGGGGGTGCCTCTTTCTTACGCCTTCTCAATGAAACCTTCTAGTTTGAGAATTGTCTGTCATGAGTTTCAGCTAACATCAGCCAGGAGAGTGAGTTAGCATATTTCAAGAAAAGCCTAATTTCCTTGCAGCAACTGTCTCCTTCAATGTACTGAAATTTCCACTATTGAATCTGTTTTCCTCTCTGAGCTGAAAGCCAACTGAGATGTTAAGTGAGTGGGAAATAGGGTTGTCAGGTCTGATGATTGTGCCGGTGGGGGATGGCCTTTCCAGGAGTGGGGGTGGAATGCTGCAACATGCTGATGTCATGCAGTAGTGACATCATCACATCAATGGCGTTGTGCAGTGACACTCTGGTTTTGGGGCAAAACTCTATTGTAAAATCATCCTCAAACCATAGAGTTTTACCCAAAAACCAGAGTGTCACTATGTGACATCGCCAAACTGACGATGTCACTTCTGTGTGACGTCAGCGTGGTGCATTTGGGGGTGGGATTCCCCATCCCCAACAGGGAATGGCATCCCTCATGGGAAAGAATATGCCTTTCTAGGAGTCTAGAAGGTTAGCTAGAAGACAAGAAAAGCTACTAATATCAATTTGTTCCAGGACTTCTACCAGCAGTCAATATGGTGAGGCACCTGTTAAGGTCCACGGACTGGCAGAGGACTTAAACAATGGCATGAAATACTTCAACCATCTTTCACACCAGCAAATGAAAAATCAGCTCAGAGGTCCTCACAGTGTCACAGGAACCTCTGGAGTGATGTCACATTTCCTGGTGGGAAGGGAGCCTGGAGGATATAGTGGAGCTTGGCTTTCTCATGCGCAAGCACAAGAAAGCAATGCTCAGCTGCTTCCCCCAGGCACCTCTTCCACTAGGAAATTGGAGATTCCCTCAGAGTCCCCCTGCGTTGTCTCAAAGGCCTTTGGGACCATCTCCTGTTTCCTAAATGAAGAGACTGAATGGACTGGAGCAGCAACTCTCTGCTTGTTGTTAGTTCTGCTTAACTAGGGCTCTTTTTGTAGAAAAAGTCCAGCAGGAACTCATTAGCATAATAGGCCACACCCAACAGCAAAAACTCATTAGCATATTAGGCCACACCCCTGACAGCACAGCTCATTAGCACATTAGGCTGCACCCCCATGTTACCAGAAGTGAGGTCATCCAGCCACACCCACCTTTTGCTTGTTATTCTGTTTACCTTGTTTGTTGTCAAAACCCAGGGCTTTTTTTGTATCAGGAACTCCTTTGCATGTTAGGCCACACACCCGTAATGTAGCCAATCCTAATGAGTTTCTGCTGTTGGGTGTGGCCTATTATACTAATGAGTTCCTGCTGGGTGTGGCCAACTCGGGAGCCAGCCGGAACTCCGTTCCTGTGCGTTCCTGCCCAAAAATAGCCCTGTGCTTAACTGATAGCAAATGGGTATGTAGATAGTTATATGTGTGTGCAAACACTGAAAATCAAACTTTAGGCCAGGAGTCATGAATCATTCCTGAAACCCGATATGCACGTTATGTCACAAGACAGTAATTATCCAGCTGTAGGCTGGTAGGTAGAATGTTAATCTTAAAATTGGAGGGTTTTCTTTTTATCTATCTATTTATTTAAAACATTTTTATGCTGCCTTTGCACCCAATCAGGGTCCATAAATATAAAAACGTTTAACTATTTACATAATTAAAATACAGTTAAAATATAAAATTCAATTAAAACTCATAAAACCTTAAATGAAGAATGTTATGAACATTTTAAAAGACAATTTTTAAAAAAGAAAAAGTGTCTGTTATTTTTCTGTAGATTGTTTATTCCTCAGTTTTAAATTACAATCTTTCCCCCATTTTCTTCATTAGCTGTTCACTATTGCCTTCTTATGCTCCTGTTTATCCATGTGTTGTGCTACATGGCAACAAAAATGAGGGAAAAGAGCTGACTTTTTCAAGGTAATTGCTCTACATCAAAATTACGTTTCTGGGACTGTTTGAAACTGCCTCTCATAAAATCATAACTCACTTAGTAATGGATTTCCTGTACCTGAACATGTTCCTTGAGAGAAATTTTAAGACAGCAGCAGACCCAAGCTTTTTACTGCGTTTTGTGGGTGACTATTACTCATTCTTCTGCTTGTTGATGTCAAGTTGTTAGAATATTTCTTGGTAGACTGAATAGACTGCCTTTAGCAAAATTGACTGATAGGTCATAAACAGAAAGGAGGAAAGTCCTGTAACAGATGACTAGGCATGAACGATCTAACTCTGATGCCTGGGTTTTTATTTTTAAAGCCGAGTGGCAATCAGGAGTGCTGGGCCTCCTATTTCCACACAGCCCAGATCAATACATACTCAGACATGCTAACACAAGTACCACCGCTTCTGATGGCTATTTTATGCATCAAAAGAAAATCTGGTTATTGCCAGTGTTAAAATCGAGATCACTGACCAAGTAGGTCTGATCAGTAAGAAACTGATGATGGAATATAATGTATGCAAAAGGAAAGTGTTCAGATTTGAAGACCATGCATCTAAATCAGTGGAATCAAGGCTTTCCCCCGAGCTTTATGATTTGGCAGCAGTTGCTGTTCAACGGAATGAATTCTGCTTTACAGTCTGACAAATGATCACTAAGTGTTGCAGATGAAGACCATCAAATGATTCATTTGATCCGTTGAGAATGAATTCCTTTGAACTCATCAGTAATTCCAACTGGGTTGCCACCTCCAGTTTAGGAAAACCCTGGAGATTTGGGGTGGAGCCTCTGGAAGGCAGACTATGGGGAGGAGAGGGAGTTCAGCAATGATGTTATTCCATAGAATCTGCCTTCTCCTTAAGTGGGGGAAATCATTCAAACTGGTTAAGCCACACCTCCTATGCAAATTTTGTGTGACTCTTCTGGGACAGATACATAAAGTGGCAAACAATAAAATGGTCACAGTCCAGAGAACTTACAATACACAAATCATACAACTGTAGTAAAGAAGCACTCAGAATTTTTTATTTCAAGATGTTGTTGTTGTTGTTCAGTCGCACAGTCGAGTCCGACTCTTCGCGACCCCATGGGCCAGCTCCCGCCAGGCCCTCCTGTCTTCCGCTGTCCTCTGAAGTTGGCTCAATTTCATGTTTGTTGCGTCGATGACACTGTCCAACCATCTCATCCTTTGCCGTCCCCGTCTTCTTTGACCTTCAATCTTTCCCAGCATCAGGGTCTTCTCCAGTGAGTGCTCCCTTCTAATTTGGTGGCCAAAGTATTTTGTACAAGATGTTGTACAAAACATTAATTTCTGAAATGATTATTACAGGAAATAAAACAAGGAAATAGAAACGAAAAGGTGGTCTCCGGACTGGTGCTGCTGTTTCGACAATGTGTCTTCTTCTGACCAGAAATTGTACCAGTCAACACGAAGTATGGAGTTCCTCCAAAAAGCTGCACACTCGTGAGTTTTCTACCTCTTATAGCTTGAGAAGCAACATCTCTAATTCTAGAAAAAAGTTCTCCCAAAAGGGCTGAAGTCAAAGCTTTGACTCTGGAGGTTTCTGGGTCTCCCAGGACTGCGTTCAGAGACTTCGGAGGTGATCTTACCCCTTCCTAGGGAGGTCTGGGATTGGAGATCAGGCCAGGCAGCCCCAGCACAGGAATCTCTTCTTGCCAACAATCTCCCTCAGCCGTCCCCAGCTTTGCAATGACTGTGGGGCCTTTCAGTATGGCGGGTGCACCATTTCCCCCACCATTTTTGATCAAGACGCAGTGGACTGGATGTTACAGGCATGGAGGTTCACTTGGATGGGCCTTGCCTGAAGAGATAATGGAAGATCTTAAGGTCCCTCTGATCTATGCCCTTGTGGTGGCTCTTCACTTTGGAGCAATTCTGTCTAAGGATGGGGACAATGTACTAAGGGATCCTGTCAACAGAAAAACTGAGACATGTCTTTAAAAATCGCATGAAGCAGCTTCACTGGCAATCAGTCCTGTCCAACTTCACTTGAGCAATAATAATTTGGGCAGAAAACCTGCTATTAGATATGGACCCTGACCCTTTGACTCTAAAGAAATTTGTGCTTAAGATAAAAAGAGCAGCTGCATTTGTTTCAGATGTCTCACAGGATGCCATGCAGTTCTGTACAAGGGCCCAAGCCGCTAATATGGTTGTCAAACAAAACCTATGGCCAAGACACTGGAAAGTTTACCCTCTATCCAAATTTGTCAATAGAAAGAGCCTTGGATAAGGTTCTGTTAGTAACTAAAGAGAAGAAAAGGGCCATGCTCTCCATTTCCTCCACTAAGGAGAGGGACACAAAAGGGAAATCTTTTATTTATTTATTTATTTATTTATTTATTTAATTTCATTTATACCCCACCCTCCCCGCATGCGGGCTCAGGGCGGCTTACAATATATAGGTGCAATACAACACCATAGTTCACAATCAAGGCACATAGTGCCTTTCACTCCTTTCAATTCTTACAGGAACCCCACCAGGGGCAGAGAGGGCAGGGACTTTATACCCCTTTTGGGTACCCCTTTTGGATACCGATCCAGAATTCAGCACAGGTAGTTCTGGAATAACAAGCCAGACTGTAATGCTTCGGGGAGGGAGGAGCCTGCAGCATGACTACAAGATAGAAGGCCATCTACAGAAGTGTGTCCACATCTGAGAGATATCAACTCCAATTGTTGGGTTCTCTCCATTATAGAAAAGGCCTACTGTTAAGTCGCTCACTTAACAAAGCAGTCGGAGAGTGATTCAGCAAGAACACAACTTTATTCTTCAACTCGAACACAACTCCAACACGGATCAACATCTGATAGCCAGAACAGCCTTTACATTGCAGCTGTCCTGCTTTTAAACATTCCTGGCTAATGTAGCCACACCCACTGTTCAAATACCAACCAATCACGGATGTTCCCACTCAGGGAGCTTGCTAGAAGGTGATTGGTTAGGTGCTTCCTGGGCTAGTAACACGATTGGATGGATTTGGATCCTAGCCCAGGACGAAGCTTTACATTACTCTTCAATTAGATGTTTTGCAACATATCATGCATTCAAGGTAGCTTTGAATACACAACACCTACAAAATAGAATTTGTGTCTCTCCCCCTGTGCTGCTTCATACCATTTCCAGTTCCAAAAATGTAACAAAAACTACTCCTGCTACAGGAAGCCGTTCAACATCTTCTTGCTACTGGAGCAATAGAACCAGTTTCCTCTCATCAACATTACAAGAGAGTTTACTCCATACTCTTCATCATTTCCAAGAAATCAGGGGACTGGCAAGTGATCCTCAATTTAAGAGACTTAAATCTTTTGGTCAAGATTTAATCTGCCTTACATCTTTTCTGTGGGTCTTCACCAACGTGATGGTGGCACTGATAGCTGCACTAAGACAACAGGTGATACATACCCATTCTTAGATGACATTCTAATCAGAGCTCAGGACATGGAAACATCCATCAAGGACATCAAGACAATACAGCTACTGCAGGAACTCAGCTTCCTGATAAACTTCCAAAAAAGTCATCTCACCCCATTCAAGAACTTGATCCACTTGGGAGCCAGGATAGGCATTTATCAGGCCACAGTCTTTCTCCCAGAAGAAAAAGAGGCAAAAATTGTAAAGGCAATAAGCTAGAGTCACAAGCAAACTGTGGCAGACTTCATGTACCTATCACAAGCTCTGGAATATTAATCTTGGCCATAGACCTGGTTCCTTGGGCACATCTCCATACGAAGCTGTCATGATCTGGGCTGTGCCACCAGAGGCCTACTAGGCCCAGGGAGCCTGGCTAGCAGTAGGGGAGGCTGGGCCTACAAAACCCAGAAGGCCTTGGGAAGTTTTGGTGCAGATTGTGATCAATAGGGAAGAAGAGGGCTGGGGAATAAAAGAACTGGTGTGAGAGGAAAAGCTTCTTCCCAGGGAACAGAGTCAGAAGAGAGGCTGCTGTGGGGAAGAAACCCTCATCCTGAGGGAAGGGTGAGTAGTCTACGGCCACCTGAGATAGTGAGCTAGGGCAGTATATTTAGACGTGTTAGGGCATTTGATTTATTTTCTTTCCACCCACTTACTGTTATTATTCCTGCACCTTGTATGTTTGACCTCCTAAAAAATAAATATTTTTCTTGTTGTACTCTGCCTGGTCCTCATGCCTATTATTCGACCAAAAGGGAGGTCTGAAGGTCTTGGGAGGGTGCTCTGGGCCTTCTCAAGGGATCCTAAGTCCAGAGTGGTGGCAGCGTAAGGTGACACCTCACCTGAGCTGTGACAGAGGCCATTACAGTAGACCCTGTTATCTTACTAAAAGGACATCTGCCAAAGATACCACAAGAAGATTCCGCTGACTGCTGTTCTCAAGAGGTCTCTGAAATGGTGGACTCTTCGGGAAAATCTGTCAAGGGAAGTCAGTTTCCTACAACCACCCTACATTCTAGTTACTATGGATGCCAGCACAAGAGGTGGGGAGTGCCCTGCATGGATCGGGTGGCTCAAGGAAAATGGTCACAGACAGAGAGGCTAAACAATATAAACTGGCTAGAACTGAGGGCAATCAAGTTAGTCCTATTCTCCTTCCACAAGTTGATTTGGAACAAGTATGTTCTGGTGAGGACTGACAACACAACAGCAAAGGTCCACATCAACTGGCAAGGAGGCACCAGGACAGCTCCAGGAGATGCTGTGCCTCATGGAGCACACTGCCCTAGGAGATGCTGTGTCGCACGGAGCACATTGTTCTGCACAGCACAGGAGGTCCTGGCTTGGCTCGCTTCTCTTTCTCGCTTCACACAAAGCCCACCATGCAGGGAGAATTCTGTTCCCGGTAGCACAGCAAATCATGGGGCTGGCTTCTTCTGCAATCCAGTTTAAACTGGGCCGCGTGAGAAGCCAGCCCCAAGCTGAACCGGCAGGAACGGTCTGCTCCCCACTGGCACAGCTGAACCTTGGGCTGTCTTCTAAAGAGACTGCAGTAGAAGCCTGACAAACAGGATAAACGTTAGAAAGCATTTATGTAAGAGACATCCATTGGTTTAATATATTTTCAAACAGGCCCATAGCCTGGATTTTTTGGCATGTGGGGCAAAAAATTTTCTTGTGGGGCAGCCATTATATCAAACATAAACTGTATTTTTAGAGCCCAATTCATGAATCTTTGGCTCTTCACCCCAACCCCCCCGATGAGCTACTGCAGCAAACAGTACTTTTGCCAGTAGTTCTTCACTCAATGAGGGTGACCGTTTAGGTGCCTATCGGAATTCATACTAAAAAGGCAGAGAAAAAGAACAGAAAGACTTCAAGTGAATGGTGGGGAAGAAGATTTTGGAGACACAGATGAAGGATACACAGTGTTCAGTGTTACAGAAACCTTAAGGAAAAGCCACTGCACGTGACAGTTACCATTAATGGGAAAAGCTTACTCATGGAAGTGGTTACAGGAGCTTCTCTGTCCATAATTAGTTATATCCACTCTGCTTGGCTGATTCGGACCTCATACATTACACCACCATAAATTCTACTTACACTATTTATTGCACTATATCATATTCACTATGGAGATTTTCCTGTGTGGGCAAAATCTTGGAGGTTTATTTATTTATTTATTAAATTTCTGGATCGTTAGTGTGTCAGGGGCTGGAATGGGCAGCATCAGACCCCTCCTTCTTCTTGGTACCCCATGTTGTCCGCTCTGGCATCTAACTGACACAGTGGAGCCACGGATGCTTCCTGTAAAGATCCACACGCCAAGCAGTGGATCAATAGTGTTTTGCCCTTTCAAGGTCAGCCCTTCAATGACAGCTAGCCTTTTTAAGGCCAACCATCCAACAATCAGCTGTCTGAAAGCTCCACCCTGGGGGGTAAGGAAGGGGAGCAGTAGGGGACAGATTGCTCAGAAGGTGCTGTTGGTCCTTCATAGCTTTTGCCACTTCCTTATAGGGCTTCTGGGTAGAGGGACACCACCGGGCTTGAGGGAAAAGACCAAGGAGAGCAGGTCTGCTCTAGCTCCCAGTTCAGGAGAGAGTAGAGCTAAAGTGGAGTAGGGTAGTGCTTCACCCTTGCTCCTCTCTGTCTGAGACCAAAGGAAGGTGTTTCAGTCCAAATGGGCCCTGGTGCATGATGGCCATGGCCTGGGACTTAAGTGCTATAACATAATAATAATGCAGTATCCAATTATATGTGAATGCAGTCCAAGAGTAACTTTTTAATGCCCCATTTCACCCCTTGCCATTTACCATTCCTATCCCTGACCCAGCTGCCTCCCTTAGCTCCTTGATCTAGTATTTGTCTGTATAGTTCTGGAACTAATTCTAGCTAGAATGTTATTTATTGCATGAAAGGATGAAATGTTATTTATTGCACATTTGGAAAGGCTGGGCAAGTGGCAAGGCAGTTTAGCAGGGGCACTGGTGGTATTTTCTCGAGGAGGGGGACTATACACACCTGGAGCCAATTATGTATTTTTTTTTCAAGTCCACAGTTCCAGCTTTCCTATTACACCTACATCTGTGTAGTTTGGTGTTTGACAAACTGTAACCTTCATATCAACAAATGTGTGCAAGACATAGTTTGGGTCTGGAAGAGCCCTTTCTGTAACAATATAGCTTCAGAATTTTGGGACAGTGGGTTGATTATATTCTGATATATTTATTAAGCTCAATGGGTTTCTTTCCTCAATACCAACAGTACACAGTTAGAAAAGCTGTATGTCTTGCCCTTGCCAATGGAAACTGGCAGTCAGCAAGTCATTTGCATTCATCCCATATCCACTTCTCCCTTCGTAGCTGCAGGGATTCTTTCCCTCTGATTATTTAGATGCCAAACATAAAAGCAGGACAAGGAAAAAAATTGCATATTGGGACTGGCCATAATATGACATTCATACAAGTTTCATAGTGAATCAAATAAAAAGTGTGTGTGTGTATTCTAGGGCAGTTTGAAAGGCAAAAGAATAAATAACTTTTTTAAGGTCAGAGCAGAGCAGAGTTGTAAGGCCAAACTAGCTGCCAGAAGTAGCGGATCCTTAAAGTCAAAATATTGCTGGGGATGAGCAGAATACCAATTAGATAAGAACACAGTTTGTAGAGAGATGCAGCAAATGTTTTTTGGGAGCTAAGTTTCTAAAGCAGCCAATGCAGAATATTGTGCTTAGAAGAATTTACTATTTTATGGGTTCACAAGCCCTTGAATCACTACCCCTTTCATATGAACTTACTGCTCATTCGACATCTTGGTCACAGAACTCATCATCCCTTAAAGCCATTGTGAAATATTCATCCAAAGAATTTATTGGTAGCATGTTGGTACCCTGCCAATGAACCCCTAGGTGAACTAGTGAAACTTGACTCAGCATTCATGGATCACTGGCCTCCTTATCAGCTCTCCCTCCTGCACCAAACGTATCCTTCCATTTGCCTCTTGAATTCAGATGTCTGTTTCACTCTTTTTTTTTTTTCTTTCCATACAACTGCATTTCTTCCAATGGTTGTTTTCAGTCTATACCCTTTCCATCCCATCCCACTGCTTTTTAACTAGTAGCTTGGGGATTTGGTGGTGGGGCACAGCAGCATCTAGAAGAAGAAGAAGAAGAAGAGATTGGATTTATACCCCGCCCTTCATTGAAGTCTCAGAGCGGCTTACAAACTCCTTTCCGTTCCCCTCCCCACAACAGACACCCTGTGAGGTGGATGGGGCTGAGAGAGCTCTGACACAAACTGCTCTTTTTCAAGGACAGCTGTGCCAGAGCTTGTGACTGACCCAAGGTCACATCAGCAGGTGCAAGCGGAGGAGTGGGGAATCAAACCCGGTTCTCCCAGATTAGAGTCCGCACACTTAACCACTACACCAAACTGGCTCTCTCTAGAATATTGCATCATGCTCATATTGCAACCAGATAGAGGGAAGTTCCTCATTACACTGTATGACAAAAACTAAGTCATGGCCATTTCTTCTTTCATACAGGGATATCAGATTTAAAAATACTTCTGCCTTGTGTCAGTTGAGGATAATAATGCATGAGTACTTAATCAGAATTTTCTGAACTAAACTCATGGAAGCAGAGATTTGATCATGTCCCAGCCGCCCTTCTTGTTTTCCAGTCCACCCACAATCTGACATATTCACCCATCATGCAAAAAAGTTCCCACTCTGCATACAGATACATATCTGAGCCAGTAATCAATCAATATATCTAATTCTGAACATGACCAAATCTGAGGATACTTAAATCCAGAGACAGATCTTTCTACAAACCTGAGAAAAGACTCCCCACTGGGGAGAAAGGTGGGGTGTGAATGAAATAACAAATATCTCTGAAAATGGGTGGCAGATAAAAGATAGGCTGCCGGGTGGGTGGGAAGGAGGGAAGAGTGAGGATATTGGGGTTGTCAAGAGGAGGGAAAGAGGAAATTGTGTGGGTAAGGGGGTACAGAGGGAACTGAGGTACCTCTCAAAAGTCCTTGCAGGTTCCCCATTGTGCAACTGGGCCATAGTTTTTCTGGGCATGGCTGGCAGGGAGGGAAAGCTGAAGATAGGGGGGCAGATAAAGGTAGGTTGGCTGGTGGTTGGGAAAGACAGAAGAAAGGGAGAGTCTACAGGAGCTTCCAGGGAGTAGTAAAAGGAAATACTGGGGCAGGGGGAAATTAGATACCCCCTGGCAAGTCCCCATTGGTTTTCTGTAACTTCCAGTAATGTACCAGCAGCACATGACAGCAGGTCATGAAGCATATAACTTTGCCCTATTATCTGGTTTCTTCCTCATGGGAATGTGATTTTGTGAGTTGGTAGCTTGAGAAAGAGCGGAGAAAAGCTAGGGAAACTCTTAAGAGGTGCACAAACTCACCACAATGCTGTGGGGAAGCAGGAAAAAACCTGCTTCCCAAAAGCACTGGACTCAGGGCAGATAACGCATGCAGAACAGACTTTAAATACTACGTTTTATTAAAAATCCTGCCCTCCCTCCACGAACTGAGACCAGTGAACAGAAGTTTTACCTTATTTTATCCTCCCAACAACCATGTGAGGCAAGTTAGACTGGGAATGACTGAACTGGAATGCTTCATGGCTGACTTGAAATTTTAACTTGGAGCTCCAAAACTGCTGTAAGCAGGAAAATGTAGCTGATAGGTAAGAATGGAGCAGTGCTGGAGAAGACAAAGACAGCCTGAGTTATTCAACTTTCCGTCCTCTACATTTACGTCTCAGAGTCCTGTTGCAAAGGTCTTTCTGGTTCTTCTTCCCTTCTCCACCTCTTAGCTCCTCCTAGGATACAAGTAGAGTCTTGGCCACTGGTATATCGAAAGCTCCTGTTGCTTGTGGCCAAATGTTTCATATGTCTCTATCCCTTAGTGCTTAAGCAGTTTTAGAGCATCAGTCTCCATATAATAAGCCTCTGACTGATAGAAACACCCAGTGAGAAGGAACTAAACATAGAGGAAGTATTTCATTTATATTTATAAGGTTGCCTTGCCTGTAGTTTTCATCAGTATGTTTAATGAGATACCAGTAGTTCCTTATTGTGTCTGGTCAGTGTTACAGTGGAGCTAAAAGGCCACATCCATTTATAACTAAATCACATTTTCTCTCTTCAGTTACCAAAGACTGAGAAATGATGACACTCGCATGATTTGTAGCTGTAAAAAACAGACTCCCATGAACCCATTGATCATAAATTTGCATGGCTGACAAGGTCTAGGTACAAAAAGAGAGTGTGAGAGAACAGGGAGATAGAAAGTTAGAACGGCAGTGTCAAGCTTGTTGAATTATATAGTACTAGTCTGTGAGCTGGCTGAAGGTGTATTTACTATTGTGAAATTATACGTCATCTACAGCTTTGATGGGTTATTTTTTAATATTTAGGTATTTTGGCTACTATTTCATGGATAACTGTGGGGTTTTTTTTCTGTTAGGCTTCTGCTACGACATATATGGCCATTTAGAATTAAGAGATATTTACATAAGAACGCCTGGGAGAACATTTGTGACACAATTACGAAGTATTATTTCTTGGAATGAATTACAGTGGGTGAGAGTTAATCCTGCTAAACTGGATCCAAAGAATCCCTTTCTTTAATACAAAAGGGCTTAGCAGAAGAGGGTTCTTGCTTCTAAGTTAGCAAAACAAAGTGACTAGATCCAACAGATGATCCTTTAGAGATATGGAAATTTTTGCGCTAATCTAGTAGGGCTTTTGGATGCTATGATTGTCTCTTCACAGTCTTTCTGGAAATGAAGGCTTGGCTGCATGAGAATTCAGCACAGATAATTGCTATAGGCCCATAAAGTAAGGTAAAGGTTCCCTTGCTTGAAAGCCAGTCGAATCTGACTCTAGGGTTGTGGTGCTCATCTCCGTTTCAAAGCCGAAGAGCCAGCGCTGTCCGAAGACCTTTCCGTGGTCATGTGGCCGGCATGACTAAACACCAAGGCGCACAGAACGCTGTTACCTTCCCACCAAAGTGGTACCTATTTATCTACTTGCAATTTCTTGCTTTCGAACTGCTAAGTTGGCAGGAACTGGAACTAGAGACGGGAGCTCACTCCATCTTGCGGCACACTCGGGTCTCGAACTGCTGAACTACTGACCTTCCAGCCTACAGTTCAGCATCTTAACTACTTGAGCCACTGCATATGAGCCATATCTTGTGTTAAAAGAAAACTCCAAATGGCTCTCACCTACTAAACCGGTATGTGCTTGAAAACAACCACTGCTTTTCTTGTGCAGGAGCTGTTCCCTAGCAGAGAGTGAAGAGTTAACAGAACCCCCAAATTAAAAAAAACAAAAACAAAACTATGAATAGGTGGTGTAGAGGGACATCAACACTAGAGTTTTTTGACATGGGTTTTTTCCTGTTGGTTCTCATACTGTTGGTTCCTGTTGGTTCTCATACTGGCCCCATACTGTTTATCCCCCCATTTCTACACGTATTTTTGTGCCTTTAGTTTTCACTTCATTTTCCCTTGTATCTCCATGAGGAGAGGGACTAGAGACTTACTTTAAAAAATGGTGTACCTCCACAACGGAGAGAGACGGTTTGGTGTAGTGGTTAAGAGCGGCAGAACAGGTTTGATGCTGCCCAGTAAATCTATATATCTAATAACCAAGTTGCCCCCTCCGTGTGGATATCTAAATCCGCACATCAGGGGCACTTGGGGGGCAGGGAGATTTCCCGACATACTTGAAACCGTCTCCAGGTGTGCAGAAAAATCTAAAAAATTGAAAAAAATATATGGGGGATATTTAAATCCCTCCAAAAGTAAAAGAGCATTCCCTGCGCATGCGCAGAGTACGCCCTGGCAACTGGCTCACCACTGCTGTGGGGAGAAACCTTGGCGGGCCAGCGGCTGTGAGCCACTCAGGCCTCTCCACTGCTGGGGGGGGGATGAGGAGGAGGGAGAAGGCTTGGCGAACTTCAGCATTCCTTGCTGCCACCGCCGCTGAGGAGAGTTGCGGGAGAAGGATTGGCGGGCTTCAGGGCTCCCCGCCGCCGCTGGGGAGGGGGGCGGGAGAAGGATTGGCAGGCCGGTGGCTGTGAGCTGCTCAAGCCTCGTTGCCACCGGTGCGGGGGGGGAGAAGGCTTGGCGGGCCTCATGGGTCTGCCTACTGGGTTCACCTGTCGCCGCTTCCTCCTCCTGTGGAGCTCCTGCATCTGCAGGCCAGGAGCTGTGAGGAATACTCCCCTCCCCACGAGTATCGCAGGTCCCCCTTCTTGTGTGATTCTAACTTGCTTTTCATTAGGTGCTGAGCAACATGCGGCAACAAACTCCCATCAGTTTTTGCAAAAATGCGTGTGCATGAACTGAGCCTGATCCAAACAGATCAACAGCCATTAATATCACTATAAAGATTTAAATGAACACTGCATGGCAAGAATTTTTCTAAATCGCCTCCATGTAGAAAGGTGTGATTATGGGGGGTTGCCAGGTGGAAGAAAAGAGAGAATAGTAGGGGAAGGTGCATACAGGGGAGAGTGGTTTCAACTGATTGTGCTATACTGTTCTGCATAAATACATGGAAAAAATAACCCACTGAGTAAGTTGGAGCTGCGCATGAACAGCCCATTGAAAAATCTCCTTCTTGCTTACCACTGGCAAGCAAAATGTGAACTAAACTGGCAGGTACTTGAGCGGCCCTTTCAACAAGGAACATAGACAAGGCTTCTGCAGAGCAAAGGAATTAAGTGAGAGACAACCAGTGCATGTGGTGAGATGTGGCAGGACTTGGACAAGTAACAAAGACCGGCTGCAGCCAGCATGTTCCATTATGGTCTGCCTGATCCAGTTATGAAGCCTTGCTGGTTGGAAAAGGTCCAAGTCTCATTTGACAGAAGGAGAGGGTGAACAGCCATTCGGTCCCCCAAGGCCATATATACTCATAGGTAGAGGGTAACCTTTGCTGGTAACTACTCTTTTTATTCTTGTGATTAACAGGATTAAGCTGTTCCCTTACCTCTTGTGGTTTCGATTTCTGTCCCACTTACACACTCTATTGAACCTTCAGACAAACAGTCCCCCTCACAGAAAACCAGTGTGATAATGTTACCCTTCCACAGATTTACAGTAAACATGTTTTCTATTCCTGTAATTACCCGTTTTGTAGCTATTCTAATTCAAATTAAGAGAAGCGGGAATCAGTAACACATATAGTCTCAGCCCCAACCCCTTGCCATTTCCTTGCTATTTCTTGACAGCTTCGACC
Organism: Gekko japonicus; assembly: GCF_001447785.1. Classification (NCBI taxonomy): domain Eukaryota; kingdom Metazoa; phylum Chordata; class Lepidosauria; order Squamata; family Gekkonidae; genus Gekko; species Gekko japonicus. The sequence continues at coordinate 34,062 of NW_015173683.1, read as the reverse complement.
ACACACACACACACCTCACCACATGCACCTACTCACACCCTCTAGCAGCCTCTTGCCTTCCCTCCCTCATACCAGTGGCTCATAGGCCAGGTAAGAGCCCTGGATTAGCCAGATACGCCCCCGTGCCTTATGTTTGACAGCCCCGGGCTGCAGTCAGATATGCCACTTATCGTGGTGGTGACACACTCCTGATTTCATCTAGTGGTTTTTGACACGTTTTGAGACATTTGATCAGACATCCCAGTATAACCTCCTTTGCTGCGGGCTCAGGCCATCATTGATCAATCAGATGGATCAATGTTGTGGTGAGACTGCCTAAGCACGTTCTGGGCCCTACTCTCTCCCCATAGGGAGATTAAGTCCAGGATCTCTTCATGCCACCAAAAAAATCCCCATATGCCAGACATGTTTCTCTTTTCCCGCTGAAGGAAGACCGTTGTGAGAAGTGGGGGGAAACAAGTTCTGAGCAGCAAACATGGTTGCCAATATGGTGGCTGGGCAGGAACTATTTTCCTTGGGGGGATCGGTGGGTGCTACAAGCATGGACGGCTTCAAAAGGGAATTAGATAAGCATATGGAGCAGAGGTCCATCAGTGGCTATTAGCCACAAGGTATAGCTAGGGGCTCTGGGGCAAGTGATGCTCTGTCTTCTTGGTGCTTGGGGGGGGTCAACAGTGGGAGGGGTTCTAATGTCCTGGCCCCACTGCTGGACCTCCTGATGGCACTGGTATTTCTGGCCACTGTGTGACACAGAGTGTTGGACTGGATGGGCCTTTGGCCTGATCCAACATTGGCGTCTCTTATGTTCTTATGTTCTTATTTTCCTTGGGGGGATCATTGACAAGGAATAAATGATGGCCCTTGATCAAAATAATTTTTCAAGTAGGAAACGCACATGCGGGGCTCCACATCCATGGGATGATTATGCAGGTATGTGCGTATCACCAAGCAAGCAAAAAAATGGTGCTGAGTTGGGATGGAATGAGCAGACCATCCCGGCGGCTAGAGAGTGCTCTTGAATGATCAGACTAAGAAAAATCCATCAGTGGCCCATCGGCAATTGTTACGACTGGACTTTTCCTGGTGTCTGTTAACTCTGATTCAGGGCCAGGACAGAACGGGATGCTGACAATTGAGAAACCATTCACAGATGTTGCTGTTTGAATGTGCAGTTCAGATCTGTCAGGCATCAGCAACTATACTGGATCTAAAGGCACATCTGACCACAACCTTGATCTAGAGGCTGCCTTCATCAAAGACTTTTCTAGACTGAGGGGAATAAAGTGGATTTTGGAGCAGGCAGGATTCCCTGGGGTCATTTTATGTCACAAACCAGAATGATTATAATCTGTGATAAGATCCCGGTTTGAACTCTTGCCATAACCACAGGAGTTCTGGTGTTTGAATCCTGGGTCATTTAACAAAATACTTCTAAATGGCTACTGGTGACAGAGAGCCTTAATAAACACTTTGTGTACTGTTTAATATATGAATATTCTAAAATGGAAGTTGCATTCATGATATAAAAAGTACAATGATTACAGATGTCTTTCTCTACTAGAAATGCAGAGAAGGTATTTGAACACATATGAACACTTTTGCTGAGTCAGATCCCTGGTCTATCAAGGTCAACATTGTCTACTCTGACTGGCAGCAGTTCTCAGGTAGAAGTATTTCACATCACCTACTACGGTACCTAATAATCCTTTTTCTTTTTTTAAGCTGAAAATGCTGGGAGTTGAACCTAGGACCTTCTGCATGCAAAACAGATGCTCTGCCACTGAGATACAACCCCCTTCTCTGTTTCCAAAGTCTGTTTTGGATTGTGATCATGCTGTTTAAGTGTATGTATTACAAGGTGGTGACAGAACAAATTTAGAGTCCAGTGGCACTTTTAAGACCAACAAAGGTTTATTCAAGGTATGAGCTTTCGTGTGCATGCGCACGTGTTCAAATGACAGGCAGTGATTGGGGGTCATCCATCAGAATTGGTTTCACAATATGTAAAGACTGCCTTTCAGCATTCAATTTCTGCCTTGTCCATTAAAAACAAGTCTGAATACAGGTAGGATTCAGATTGGCATCTGAATGAAAGCAGCTGCTTTTCTCTCCCACATTCAGACTCAAAACTATTTTTGTAATGCACAAGAATGACACCCTGCATTAGGCTGATATGGAATATGCAGTGGGCACAATAAGACAGCATGCTGAAATGTAGCCTTAAAGTTTCAGTTCAAAGCAGCTTTGAACATGAGTGAATTTCAGGCCGATGTTTCTGCTGTGTACAGAGGTAACAAAAACTCCTTCATAGGAGCAGAAAATAACAGCAGCATGTCTGTAAAAACTGGGAATACAGAGATGTACTCTTTAGGCACAAAAAGGCTTGGTACTAAAACCTGCACACTGGGGGGGGGGTACTGCTTCCCCATATATTTCTTAGCCCCCATGGAAATAATATTTCACTTTCCATTCCTTAGTCTGAATCGGAAGTTGTAAATCACGATTGTGTATCATCTCCCTTGCCAGAGATAAATCCAGCAGGATTCCTGCTAATCCCTTCTTGTTTTTCACAGCACTACATTGAAATGTTGGTATCCTGGGGGGAGGAAAAGTTTTGTGCAGAACATTATTCTTCTCCGCTGTCTTAGAAGACACCAAAAGATCAGGTATGTTTTGAAGCAGCAATTTCTTCTGCCTGCCTCTTTCCAATAAACGTGGGAGGCTTTGCTCAAGATTCAAAAAGAAGCTAATTATTTACTCAAACAGTGACAGATCCATTTAGCAGCCCTTGTCGTTCCCTTTGCCACACAAAGGTAGGCTGTGGAGAGGTACCATCTCCATGTGTTTCAGTTTTCAGTGCCACTAGGTTGTCCAGGCTTTTGTTCTTTTACACCACGGTGTTTGAATACCACTGCAGGAGCCAGCCAGCTAAAAAGGAAAAAAATAAAAAATAACAGTCACTTCTGAAGGCAGGGAAACTTTGAATAATGTCACTATAAAGCAAAGAAAGCCATGCATTAGTACAAAGATCACTTCATAACTTTTTAAAACAAGCGTGGAAAGAAGGAGGAAAACTGTGCTATAGCTAGATTGCACTTCCTAGACAACTGTCTTTTGATGCATTTCTTTTAAATGTTATTTGGAAATTGGCAGTTTCTTAATAATGTGCTAAATCTATGTGACTGTCACCATTTTCCACTGAACATTGCCCTCACAGTGAGGAATAACATTTCCAGGAGGGAGTATGTATATTATGCAAAATATCTCATTTTGTCAGGGCTGCTTGTGAAGTAGTTTGCCAACCAAGTTTTCCTTTTGGGGCTCACTCAAGTACTTTCTAAACCTGGGGTGTGTCACTTTAGCAGAGCCTTTGCTTGGACAATAAATCACTTCCTACAGTAGATTCCTTTATGGAGTCAGTCAGGGATTGTATGGTAGCTAAGGAGACAGGAATGTTGCAAAATATATATTGGCGACGTAGCATAAAACTACTATATATGCTATGATATTCCAAATTAAAATTAATCAAAAGTAGATAAGCTTTGACCAAACTGTCCTTTTTAGCAGTTTTATGTTGTGTTCTGTGGACTATGTGAGTAGAGACGAAGCTTTTCAATGTATTAGATACCCTCCACCTTTCGCAATATCTCTATATAAGGACACTTCTTTCATTTATTTTGACAGCTTCTGTTTAAAGTTGAACCTGCCTGTTCAGTCAACAGAGGACTCCATCTAATGGGAAAAGTCTGGGAAGCTCAAAGCTGTATCCCACCACCTTGTCCCTTTCCAGGGTCCTCCTCTCATTTTCAATCACATTTTCAATCACATAACAGAACAACTTGTGTCTTTAGCCATTTTGAACAAGACCTTCAACAGAGAGTGCATACTCTATCACCCCCTCTGGCCTACCATCCAACTGCACTTCTAATACACTGTATATTACAACACGCTTTCACTGGGCATCTTTCTCTGACTTCCTCTTTGGTATGCATCTTCAGCCAACTTCTTCTTAGAATGAGTTTTTGTTGTTGTTGAGTTCCACACAGAGTGAGTCTTTCAGCTTCCTGCAACTTCCAACTTCTACTCTTTGGGCATTTTACTTCTACTCAAAGTAAGTTGTATTTCCAAGTCTTTTCCAGACTTCTGCTTTGTGGGATTCTTTTCTGAGTAGGAGGAGTATTGGCATGACATGTGCTGTGCTGAAGTCTTCCTCTGACTGGAAGTCTTCCTCTGACTTTTATTTAGTAAGAGTCTTCCTGTAATAAGTAGGAGTCTTATTTCCACTTGCTAAGCGAGAGGCCTTCTCCTACTTCCAATGAATGAGTCTTCCATCAACTTCCACTCAGGAGGACTTGCTCCTCCTCCCTCCATGTGGAGATTTCCTCTGTTTTCTGCTGAGTGGAAGCCTTCCTCCATAACTTAGTTTTTGAACTCACACTTTGTTCTTAGTCTTTGGATGTGCACGTTGTTGTTCTTTAACTAATCATGCCAGTGTTCAGCCTACATTACTATTTTTAAATGTAAAATCGTTTTGGGAAACTTTTATATATTTGGGGTTTTGCTTTGATGCAACCTTTTTGCCATTTTGTAATGAAGCAAAAAGTCGCCTTTACCTTTGAAAGAATTTATTCTGTGTAGAGCAAATCAGTGTCAGGAAATAATATATAAGGACTTGGGTTCCAAGCAACATTTTGGTATTGTATGCAACTTTGAGGAAGTTTGTGAAAATGTGCCCACACCGGTAGCCCGTTTGGTCACTGGGAAGCTGGAGGATCTCTTCAGGAATCTGGAAGAAAAGAACAAAAATAATAAGAGACTTTAGCAACCATTGTACTTACCTTTGGAGTGTTGAACTATCCCTTTAAGAATTGCATATCTTTGTAAGAACAATATGTGGAAAGATTACTGAATGTTAGATAACTACTATAAATATTTGGTATCTTATTCTTAACATGGTGGCATTTTTTTATATACTAGCTACGGAACACTATGGTCTTTTTTGTGTGTATTTTGATGCAATATTAAATAATAAATGACTATTTCAGTAGTATTTCTGTCTGCCTAAGTGAGACAAAAATGAGTGTATAAGCTGATTTTCAGAACAATTCTACTATTTGTTACCAGTACAATCAATTTCTGGTGGCTTTCCAGAAAAATGTTGGCTGTGTTGAGAGAAAAGTATAGTAGGAAATCATTTAAATATATGAACTGTACTTCAGAATCAGACAAATTTTGTTTGTGCACCCAATAAAAATCGAACTGTTCCCAAAACAGATTAGTTTTGTGTTAGCATGGGTGAAAATCAAGTTTATATCTTGAGTCACTGCTCCTTTGTCATCCGATAAATGAAGGAAAGTATTACATAGATATATGGTGAATGCTTAGAATTTTCAGACAATATCTGTCTTCCAAGGCAATGAAGTCTCAAAAAGCTATAATTATCATGGCTCTCAAGATGATTTGTCTTTAGTCAGAAGTGATAATACTGATCTCTCTGCAGATATTAAGGTGTGATGCAGTCAAGGATCAGAAATGGCTAAACAATACATTAAGCATTTAGAAACATTTTTGCATCTAACTAGGTGTGGTGCTGAAACACCATCGCTGGAATTCCATGAAGGCTGACAACTCAGTGCTCAAGCATCTTTGTCATTGGCCAGCTTCTTCTTCTTCTTATCTTCTGACTGTCTTACTTTTGATCTGGCCATAAAAAGCAATTCAAGGAGGGAGGCTGATGTAGATCAGTACCACAGTACTGAGAGAGACATTCTCCATGACATTTCTCTGGGCTGCTATAAGCTGAAGAGGGGAGGTGGGATACATTTTTGTGTCTGTCTCTTTCCTCATCAGGCTTGAAGCAGTTGTCAGGAAGGGTGGATTTCTATTCAGGGAAGTAGGTAGCACAGGGGGGGAGAATTGATCCCCCCCTTTCTCCATCCTCTGTGATGGGTTTATAGATTTAAATTATATTTTTGACATTCCAGGCAGCGTGCTCACCTAGTACTAACCATTACTGACTACAGTTGTGCTTACTTCTGAATAGACATGAAAAGGATTGTGTCGCCAGTCTCAGAACTCTAGCAACATGCAGTTTGTTTCTTGGTCAAAGGCATATTTCAGCATATCACCCACAGTACTCATTTAAGGTGACCTTTAGGACAAACAAACAGGAACCCAAAAGGACTTGTGGAGGACATCTCATTTTCCCCTCCCCCACTATTTCTTCTTTCTCTTCCCTGTAAGCCACTATAGACTCTCCCATTTTACAGTTTCCTCCTTTTCCCCTCACCTAGCAACCAAACTACCTTTATCTGCCGCTCTGTCTTCAGCTTTCCTTCTTTCCCTCCCCCAGGCAGCCTCTATGCAGTAAAACTATGTCCTCTTTCTTTGCTCCTGGAAACCTCCTACCTTCTGTCCTGCTCACCTACCAAGCAACCTACCTTGTATCTTAATCACATATTCAACCAGGGCTATTTTTGGGCAGGAACGCACAGGAACGGAGTTCCGGCTGGCTCCCAAGTTGGCCACGCCCAGCAGGAACTCATTAGTATAATAGGCCACACCCAACAGCAGAAACTCATTAGGAATGGCTACATTAGGGGTGTGTGGCCTAACATGCAAAGGAGTTCCTGCTACAAAAAAGCTCTGGGTTTTGACAACAAACAAGGTAAACAGAATAACAAGCAAAAGGTGGCTGGATAACCACACTTCTGGTAACATGGGGGTGCGGCCTAATGTGCTAATGAGCTGTGCTGTCAGGGGTGTGGCCTAATATGCTAATGAATTTCTACTGTTGGGTGTGGCCTATTATGCTAATGAGTTCCTGCTGGGCTTTTTCTACAAAAAGAGCCCTGTCTATACTTATTATTTGTTGACTCCATTTAGATGCCACCTTTCTCCACAATGGGGACCCAGAGCAGCTTACATCATTCTCCTTGCCTCCATTTTATCCTCACAACAACCCTATGAGGTAAGTAGGACTGAGAATGTGAAACAGGCCCAAAATCACCAGTGAATTTCCATGGCAGACTGGGGATTTGGTCCTGAGTCTCCTAGATCCTAGTCTGAAACTCTAGGGTTGCTGCTGTTGAACAGTAGCAAACAGCCAGTCCTGAGTGAGGCATACAAGTTTTATAATATTAAGTCACCAGGTGGTTGCTGCTAGGCCTGGCCCCAATGAGGCTGGTGGCATAACTGAGAGGACACCCCCCGGCCTATCTTGAGGCGCTATGCTGCACATTGTATTTGATGTTTTATGCCAATAAAGGTATTGTATTTGTATTTTGTAATTGACAGTTTAATTTTGCAATCAAGGAGCTTCTAACTTGTGTAGATGGTCAGGGGCATTCATTTGAACTATTAAAGTTTTGAAGTAGGTATAAAATTTGGCATTGTGATGATGATCCCATCTGCTGTCATCTGTTTCCTCACAATGTGTAAAGTCACTTTGACTTATGATCTTCAGGAATCACCTGGGAATAAGAAGTAGAAGTAGTCCAAGCTGAGTGTCTTGGAAAGAGATAAGAGAGAGAAATTGAATATCAGTTATAAAAGTGGTTTCAAACTCCTAAACAGATACTTGACTGTAACATAAATCTAGTTTGTCACTAGATTAGCTAAGGTGCAATGAAAGCACCCTAAAGTAGTCATCTATTCTATTCAATCTGCAATCCATCATCTCTTAAAGTGTGTGACTCTTCTGCATTCATATTCATTGTGAAACTGCTTTCTGCTTTCGCTCAGGCCAGAATGCACCAGGTATAATTTTGTCTCTGAATTTTTTTTTGTGTTACAAAACACAACCAAAGCTGTATATTTTCTCCAGCACAACCTGCAAATGGAAAGGGGGGCGATCAGAAAAATGGCTTGCTGGGAAGGGGTTAACACACTATTAACTCCTGTCTTGTCCCCACCAGTTTTCAACCTCCTTGGATGCATTTTGCAAAGAATAATACATGGAAGGCCAAACTACATCTAAGCAGCATCATGTGTAATTTAGCCTTCCAGAACAATTTTTAGTGTCTTAGGCTGCCAAAGACAGTTAAACACATGTCATTACATGTGTTGGCTTTTATCAAAGGCCTGGTTGCCCTCTAACAGAGATAGAGTTGCTACGCAGGCATGTTTGCCTGTAGGTGGATGATGCTCATTTTAGGAGCTCTGTCAACACAATATAGCCTTTTGTGCTGTCGTCTCTCAAAACGGAAGCTATTTGACATATTGTGGCGCTGAAGCTCTACTGTGTTGCTTATCACCCTGATAAACTTGGATTTTACTTGTAATGACTGTAAACTTCAAAATGAATGTCTCAGTGGGGGGGGGGGACCCTGAATGTATCCCAAATAAGGCTAGATTGAAGTCCAGTAGCACCCTAGAAACCAACAAGATTTTCAGGGTATCAGCTTTCAAGAGTCAAAGTTCCCTTTGTCAAATACCCCAGATAAGGGTAGTATACCACTCTCAACTGACTTGCCTTTATGAAGGTGGTTTACAGTCTCCATAAAAGCAACCATAATTAATATACAATTGTAACCAGTCAGACCCCTCCTCCCACAGAGGAGCAGTTTAGCGGCTATGGAGAGAAAGCCATATACACCCTTTATACAATATCACCTCAAAAATCATAAATGTACACTGCCTGGCCCAAAATGACATAAAACCAGCCAGAGGCAAGCCTGGGAAAAATATTTGTGAAGGTGAGGCAGAAGTGGCTGACTAATGACATCTCCACACCCTGAGGTGTTGCATAATTAGGAACAATGGGTCTCCCAAGAAACTATTACCTCACATTGGACTAATCCGGACAACTCCAGCCTCACGTCCCCCTTACCCATGCACCCCAATTTAGCAACACTTAATGCTATTCACCAAACCTAGTAGTTTTTCCATCTGGTACTTGACAGGTCATCAATAACCATTTACACCTATAGTCCAACTCAGGAAAAACCCATCTTCTCTCAAATCATTGTCTATCTCCAGAAAAACCATCAAGTTATTGTTTGGGGGGCAGACACATCAGCATAACCCCAAGGAGCATTTTGCCCAGTATCAAGAGCACCTAGTCACCAGTGTGTGTGTGTATGTTCCTGCTACCAACAGCATGCACCCCCACTTTGTGGGTTTCTTCTCTTCTCCCTGTGAAATGCTGGCTTTTTTGCTGCTGCTTCCACGGACCTCTACAAAGGCCCCGGTCACACGAGTGGATTTGGGCCGGGAGAGAGATGGTTCAGGGGCGGAGCAAACGGGCGCGATCCCATGGCAACATCTGGGAATCGTTGCCTGTCCGTCCCTGATCCGTCCCTCCCGCCCAAAACCCCGCACCAAAAAATAACCACCTACCTAGGTGGTTCTTCGGAGAAGAGCGCCTCAAGCCCGGCCATGGGATCGCCGGCACGTCCTTGTGCCAGCGTATCCCCGGCTCCTGGCCAAACTGCGCATGTGTGAGCATGTGCAGTTCGCCAGCCTCCCCTTCCCACCGTTGCTTTCTCCCCAGCATCTGATCATGCCGGGAAGCAACGGCGCCGCGGCTCAGGGGATCTGTGGGATCCCGCCGCGACGTCTCTAATTCGGTGCGGCTTTTAAAAGCCGCGCTTTGGGTGCCTTTTTCCCTGCCGTGTGGCAGGGACCAAAATCTGGTAATTATAGCCCTTTTTGCCTCCATTATTGTTGCTCCTCCCTGATTTCCACTTAGCTAGCTTGTATATTTTAAGTGTGTTTGTGTGTGTGTTCTATTTCTCTTTTAATAAAAAGCCTTTCTAGGTGAACATCTGCCTGGTTTATTTGAGAGTTCTCTTAAAGGGAAAAATCCTGGTATATGTTGGTGGAGATCCCAGTTACCTGCCTCTCGCTCTGTCTCCTTAAGCTAATTCCCCCAATTAAATAGGAGACTGCCTCTTTAGGTAACACAAGAGCAAACTACAAAAATCTTTACAATAAAAATAAAGTGTCAGCAAATCATATATGTAATTCTGAACTGAGCCATAGAGTGTGGATCAAAAAATTCATGATGTGGAGCCAGGGACAGAAAGGAAAGATTTTGCTAGACACCTGAAAGAAGTTGCAGGTTTGCAAAAAAAAAAAAATCTGAAATCTAAGAATAAAAAATAGGAGGATTAAACTCCCCCCAAATAATAGAAAACAACACCTGTAGCTTTCAGTAAAGAATGCCCAGTACAATTACATTCTGTGATCTCAGCGCCATCTTGGGGGTTGCTAGGAAACAAGAACAATTTTGCCCAGATTTTCAACCTTTTGTTTCTGTAAAGGAAAGCTGTAGGAAGAGGCAAGGATGGACTTAGAGACCATAACAGTTGTGGAAAAGATCCCTTCCCCTTTCTATGTCATCTCTCCTTGTGGAGAAGGACTCACTGGAAGGCAGGCCCAGTGATGACCACTAAACACTCATTACAACTCAGCCTGGCTGGCCTGATCAGGCACCATCGGCCACATTGGTGACCACTGTAGAGCTTGGCCTAGCCCAGGTGTGACGGTAAATCTGCAACTTAGCCAGAATTTTCTTTGGGAGAGGCTGCTGGGAGAGGAAAGGAGGGAAAGCTGAGGGTCAGATAATGGTAGGCTGGCAGGTGGGTGGGAAAGAGAGAAGGAAGCAGGAAAAGGGGAGAGTTTATGGGGCCTGCCAAGGAAGTAGGGTTGCCAAATGGGCCCGGGGGGCGGGGAATCCCCCGCTTCAGAGGCCCCGATTTCTGGGAACCCCGCCCCTGAAGCTGCGTCACCTGAGGTGACGCAGCCACGTTGCTGACGTTGGGGGCGTGGCTGAGCTCGTCGGGGGAAAACCATATGGTTCCCCCCTGATGAGCCCGGCCACGCCCCCAACGTCAGCAACGTCCCACGCCACTTCGCGTCTGCGCGAACTCCCGGACACCGGCCCGGCTCCCCCACTCCGAGGGGTGAGCCGATTTGGCAACCCTACAAGGAAGAGAAAGAGGAAATAGTGGGGAAGGGGCATACAGGGAAAAATGAAATGCCCCTGCAAGTTGTTGTGGGTTCCCCACTTGTCAATTAATAATCAAGAAAGTCAGAGAAGAATAATCAGCAGAACAACACTTAGAAGTCAACAGGAAGTAAGAGGCAATATCAAAAGTGAATGTAAGAGGCAGGCTACAAAAATACTTATCAGCAAAGATATGAGATGAAAAGGAATGTTGGTACCTGGTTCTGAGAACTAAAAAAGAATTTGGATCAGGCAGATGGGTATGGGAAGGAGTTCTAAAGTTGTGACTTTAGAAAAGGCCACTTAGCTTACCAGTGAAGGTAGGAACCTAGCATTTATTTACTTCATTTATACTTTTATCCACAATGGGGACCCAAAACAGCTTTCTGTCCTCCATTTTATCCTCACAACAACCCTAAGAGGTAGGTTAGGCTGAAGTAGCCCAAGATCACCCAGCAAGTTTCCATGGCAGAGGGGAGGGGGTTTGGATCTGGGTCTCCAAGTTCTTAATCAGTTCATGTAGAAGCAGAGGAACCTTTCATACCTTAGTTCAAGGTACTAAAGGCTGCTGATCTGAAATTTTTTAAAAATTTTCTCATCAAAGCTCAAAATGGATTAAAGAGCCTGTCTGAAAACTTGCTAAGAGACTAGGTTGAGGGGAATAAATTTAGATGATCTACGGTTTCATTTATATTTTAATAATAATTTCTTAGGGCAAATATGATTGTAAAAACCATAGCAAGACATGATAATCTGCTGAATATTGCCATTAGCAGAGTTAAATTATAGATTCATGTTGACATTTCCATTACTCTGTTAAATCCGAAGGCAGTTCCTGATGACCCCCTGTTCCCTAATGGGGGAAACGCCGTAAGGTGCTCACCGGTTCCTGTTTTTTGCCCGCACCAACCTGCCACAGCCAAGACCAAGCCTCTCCTTTGGTCTTTGCTCCCCACAAAAAAGGTCAAGGCTGACCTAAGCCCTTGCCGCAAGTTCTACAAAAATAGTTAATTGTCCTCGCTTGATAGCACCCCATCATCCCAATATGGGACCCAAAACAGCTTTCTGTCCTCCATTTTATCCTCACAACAACCCTAAGAGGTAGGTTAGGCTGAAGTAGCCCAAGATCACCCAGCAAGGTTCCATGGCAGAGGGGAGGGGGTTTGGATCTGGGTCTCCAAGTTCTTAATCAGTTCATGTAGAAGCAGAGGAACCTTTCATACCTTAGTTCAAGGTACTAAAGGCTGCTGATCTGAAATTTTTTAAAAATTTTCTCATCAAAGCTCAAAATGGATTAAAGAGCCTGTCTGAAAACTTGCTAAGAGACTAGGTTGAGGGGAATAAATTTAGATGATCTACGGTTTCATTTATATTTTAATAATAATTTCTTAGGGCAAATATGATTGTAAAAACCATAGCAAGACATGATAATCTGCTGAATATTGCCATTAGCAGAGTTAAATTATAGATTCATGTTGACATTTCCATTACTCTGTTATTCAGATGTATTCAGTATCTGGTCAAAGAGTTTATCAATGAAATTCATCAAGAATAAAGGATCACAATAGAATAGATTTTGTACTCACAGCTCTAATTAAAAGAGTAATGGGTTGATGTAGCCCAAGATCTTTCACCTTCCAATTACATCAATATTATTTAGTGTTCCACACAAGGCCAGGTTTAATTAGGATTGCCAGCCTCCCCTCGCTGGAGGTGGGGTTGTCTTGCCACCAGGCCCTGCCCCACTGCCAATCAGCTGGCTGGCAGGGGGACTTAACAGGAGAAAGAGGAAGATTGAGATGCTGGTGATGTCACTTCCAGCGCACACAGGAAGTGACATCATCATGCCAGTGATGTCCAGGCAGCACTCTGGTATTTGGGTAGAAACTCTATGGTAGAAGCTATTTTGACCATAGAGTCTTTGCCCAAATACCAGAACCTTGGGCGTTGTTGCAGCATGATGACATCACTTCCTGCACATGCTGTAGCTATGTCTCCTGGCCCCCCTACTTCTCCTGGTAAGTCCCCCCATCCCCTGCCAGTTGCTAGGACGGACCTGGCAACCCTATGTCCAATAGTTCCCCCAACTGTTGGTAGAGAGACCACATTTTCCTCAGAATTGGCTACTATTGATTACTGCATTAGGGCTGCCAAACCCCCCCCCCCGTAG